>NW_019396891.1:23848-24490 GCF_000591075.1 Eurytemora carolleeae | reverse complement strand
ATATCAACCCTATCCCTTGGTATATCAACCCTATCCCTTGACATATCAACCCTATCCCTTGGTATATCAACCCTATCCCTTGGCATATCAACCCTATCCCTTGGTATATCAACCCTATCCCTTGGCATATCAAAATGAGGTCTGCTCTTTTTTCCTGCTTTTAAAATTACCAGAGATATATTAAGAATTTAGTTCATATTTCGGCAATTTTGGTTTAAGTAAAATAAGTTAAATTCTAAAAAAAAAATTAAATATCTGAAGGTAATATTGACAACTAAAAACAGGCAGACCATATTTTGGAAAGGTCAGGACAAAGAGATTTTTGTGATTATTGTTAAAAGAATTATAAAAGAAGGTTGAGGAAATGAATGCCGCAAGTTATTTCAAATATCAAATACGACCTTTATTTAGTTGGAAGCAGTACTTGATGTTGGATATATAATCAGTGCTTTGCTCTGTAGTGGACTAGAGATTGGAGCAGCTGTCCTATCTATCTACTATATCAAGATTATTAAAAAATTCTAGCTGTCCTATCTATCTACTATATCAAGATTATTAAAAAATTCTAGCTGTCCTATCTATCTACTATATCAAGATTATTAAAAAATTCTAGCTGTCCTATCTATCTACTATATCAAGATT
>NW_019396891.1:0-23091 GCF_000591075.1 Eurytemora carolleeae | reverse complement strand
ATATCCGCCCAGTAGGTTTATAATTCTAGTGGAGAAAATTCGATATCCGCCCAGTAATTTTATAATTCTAGTGGAGAAAATTCTATATCCGCCCAGTAGGTTTATAATTCAAGTGGAGAAAATTCCATATCCACCCAGTAGGTTTATAATTCTAGTGGATAAAATTCGATATCCGCCCAGTAGGTTTATAATTCTAGTGGAGAAAATTCGATATCCGCCCAGTAGGTTTATAATTCTAGTGGAGAAAATTCGATATCCGCCCAGTAATTTTATAATTCTAGTGGAGAAAATTCTATATCCGCCCAGTAGGTTTATAATTCAAGTGGAGAAAATTCCATATCCACCCAGTAGGTTTATAATTCTAGTGGAGAAAATTCTATATCCGCCCAGTAGGTTTATAATTCTAGTGGAGAAAATTCTATATCCGCCCAGTAGGTTTATAATTCTAGTGGAGAAAATTCTATATCCGCCCAGTAAGATTTTTGTATTTTCCTTACCTGTCGTCTCGTACTTCTATAGAACTTTTTACTTAGGATATAAGTACAAATATTATGCCAGGGGTGTCAAATAAGTATTTTTAGTCTTTTTTTTATTTTTAATTGCCAAAATCTTCACTTCAGAATTTTTAATTAACTAATAAATGCTTGATTTTACAATTAAGATGCATTTCTTTTAAATAGTTTCGAAAAAATAAGAATTTTTGCGATTGCATATGGAAATAATCGACGTTTTGAATTTCAAAAAATATTGTCTGGCAAAAGTGTTTGTCTGCTGGAGTTGCGNTAACATTGGAATTAAAAGACAAATACGAAATCGTCTTTGATAAAAATTTGCATTGTAATACTTAATTTTACTTTATTCTATACGTAATAAATATAGAATATTTTATATTTACTAGGCTGTTAGGGCGCTTTGTGCCCATCTTCTTTTTTAATTGTGAACGTTTTCTCTTTGTATACATTGTTAAACAAAAACAACAAAAAATTTCGCGGATTTTCAAAATTTTCAAAAATCGAATTTTGTTAGAGACAAATTTTTGAAAATTTGAATATCCATAAACCTTCCCTGCAGGAACATGTGAAGTCCCAAACAAAATTTGTGCCCGATCGGTTCAGCCGGTTTAACGTTTATTGGATACTAACAAACAGACAAGCAAGTATATACCGGGTGTCCCACGAAATATGACAGTTGCTGAATATTTTAAAATGTCTTCTTCCATAATTTGTTAAGTTATTTGATACCAAGAAAATAATAATAAACATCCTATGGCACTTTCATTATACTAAAATCAATCCTAGATTAAGATATGAGTAAAAGATTTTTCTACCGAACTAAACTGCTAAAAGTCTTTAAATCGAATCCAGTATTTGGAAGACGACATTCTAAACTATTCATCAACGGTCATGTTTCGTGGGACACCCTGTATATAGATTAGAATGTGTGTTTTCAAGTGTATTTTTAAATAATAAATAATTCAATCTCATACTTAGTTACTAAATTTTCAGAAAAAATGATAAAAAACTGTATAGAGCAGAATTGTAGGCGGAGTTCATTTCTGAAGGAAAGCATGATGCATATAAAACTTAATAAGTTGAATCTTATAAAATATCAGGCTTTTAAGGCGCTTCGCGCCCATCTTCTTTAATAAAATTTATTCTTGGAGTTTAACATTGTTACAAAAATCTGAAATTTTTAGAGACCAATTTTTGCATGTCAGAGCATACATAAACCATCTTTATTGAAAAGACGACATTTAATTAGAGAATTCTTAATGTTATATCATAAGGCTTGAACTTAAGGAGCCCATACAAAACATATCGTCACTAAACTTATCACCACAAAACTTATCAAAACATATCTTATCAGCGACAAAACTTATCATTACAAAACTTATCAAACTACAAAACTTATCATTACAAAACTTATCATCACAAAACGTATCAAACTACAAAACTTATCATTACAAAACTTATCATCACAAAACTTATCAAACTACAAAACTTATCATTACAAAACTTATCATCACAAAACTTATCAAACTACAAAATTTATCTAACAATATAACTTATTAAAACAAAAGTTATCAACTAAAAAACTTATCAAACTATAAAACGTATCAAACTCAAAACTTATCAACAAAATTCATGAATCTAAAATTTCAAATCATGGAAATGTTCCAACAATTGTTTAAAAATCCGAGAATTTTCAAAAGAAAATTCGGTAAACTCTTAGTTTCCCGGTCCCTTTACCCGAGATGACGGCCAACTTTGTTCTCTCTCAGAAGGGTACACACTTACTTAGGGATGATAAAAACGAGCTGTACAACAAGTACAGAGAGAACAAGGACAAGACCATGGTGACCTTCCTGGTGAACACATATCCGTTCAATATTGCCTCATGTGAAGTTCCGCACAAAATTTGTGCCCGATAGATTCAGCAGTTTTGACGTTTATTGGATACAAACAAACAAACAGACAAGCAAGTAAATATATAAATTAGAATGTGTCTTTTCAAGGGTACTTCTTAAAAATAAATAATTCAATAACTATTAAATTTTCAGAAAAAATGATAAAAAACTGTGTAGAGCAGAATTGTAGGCTGAGTTCATTTCTGAAGGAAAGTATGATGCATATACCACCTAATAAGTTAAATCTTTGTAAATACCAGGCTTTTAAAGCGCTTCGCGCCCATCTTCTTTAATAAAATTTATTCTTGGAGTTTAACAAAAATCTAAAACTTTTAGAGACCAATTTTTGCATGTCTGAGTATACATAAACCATCTTCATTAAAAAGACGACATTTAATTAGAGAATTCTTAATGTTATATCATAAGGCTTGAACTTAAGGGGACCTTTATACTTTTTGAAAACTAATTTAATGTTTCTAAACAGTAATTTATTGAAACATTAATTCTTCGGATTTTCTTCTCATATGAAAAGGAACCATGAACACGAACTCTAATTTAATAATTCCTTTACAACCTATGATATTTGGGACTCTTATCTACATATTACAGAATACAAAGCTTGCAATACACTAGGTAACAAAGATATAGGGATAAAAAAATAGAAATTTAGCAATTACATGTTTAGCTTTATTTTGGACCAAAATTTTAGAAGTTAATGATGGATTAATTCTTTGCGGATTAGGCTTGTGCTGGAGTATTCATATTTCAAACAATTTATTTCATAATGGTAACTAAACCAGGTAAATGCTAACAGTGTATTCTCTAAATCTCTATTTCTCTAAACCAGGAGAATTCTAACAGTGCATTTACTAATGCTAACCAAACCAGGTGAATTCTAACAGTCTATTCACTAAACCAGGAGAATTCTATCAGTGTATTCTCTAATGTTAATTAAACCAGTTAAATTCTAACTGCGTATTCACTAATTCTAACTAAACCAGCTAAACTCTAACAGTGAATTCTCTAATGGTAACTAAACCAGGTAAATTCTAACAGTGTATTCTGTAATGCTAACTAAACCAGCTAAACTCTAACATTGTTTTATCTAATAATAACTAAACCAGGTAAAATCAAAAAGTGCATTTACTAATTTTAACTAAACCAAGTGAATTCTAACAGTGCATTTACTAATGTTAACTAAACCAAGTGTATTCTAACAGTGCATTTACTAATGGTAACTAACCCAGGTGAATTCTAACAGAGTATTATGTAATGGTAACTAACCCAGGTGAATTCTAACAGAGTATTATGTAATGGTAACTAACCCAGGTGAATTCTAACAGAGTATTATGTAATGGTAACTAAACCAGGAGAATTTGCACAGTACATTTACTAATGGTAACTGAACCAGTTGAATTCTAACAGAGTATTATGTAATGGTAACTAAACCAGGTGAAATCTAACAGAGTATTATGTAATGGTAACTAAACCAGGTGAATTCTAATAGAGTATTATGTAATTGTAACTAAACCAGGTGAATTCTAATAGAGTATTATGTAATGGTAACTAAACCAGGTAAGTTCTTACAGTGAATCCTCTAATATTTACTAAATCAGGTAAATTCTTTTAGAGTAATTCTTTAATACTAACTACATATAATCAGGTAAATTTTACTCTATTTAATGCTAAAATAACCTGGGGCTACAGTGACGACCAGTGAATTTTGCGAAAAGAAATTTGTTATTTAAACTATTTNAACAATATGTCCCACGAAACATGTCAATAGCAAGACAACTTGAGCGTCGTCTTTGATTTTTGATATAATTTACGGAATTTCTTTTGTAAAACTAATTTTGCAAGTAAAATTCTTGAGATTATAATCACAAAATACCCCTAGTCCTGGCATTTCCAAAATGTGGTCTGCCTTTTTTGTGCTTTTAACATTTCCCGAGATATGAAGATTTTTGTTCAGATTTCGACAATTTTTGGTTTTAAAATCTGAACAGAATTCTTCTCTCCGATAATATTGACAGCACGTAAGGCAGACCACATTTTGGAACTGCCAGGACTAGGAAAGTTTTGTGGCAATTGTCTCCAGGATCATACATGTTCAAGTGGATTGACGACCAAATATCACAAATAAATTCCAAGATCAAAGCCGACATTCAAGTCGTCTTGCTACTGTAGAGTTTTGTTGGAAACCCTGTCGAGTTTCTTGATTCCAGATTTAGCTCCGAGAAAAGAAAAAGCAATGAGACGAGTGCATTTTGTAAAAGGAAAATAATAAGTTAACATAAATTTACTAAAAATCAATCAAGCTTTTTTTAAAATTAAAAATAATTCAAAGTATTTCTGTCGATTTATCCGATTTTCAGAATTTCAGAGAAGCTAGACATAATACTAATTTTCAAATAGATTAAGTTTAATCTCTGGGGATTAGAATATATGCTCTTGTTTGCATTAAAGAGGGTCCCATTTCATATTAGATTATCCCCAAGCTTTAACTCCAAAATATGTACAGAATACTCACAAACTCTGTATTTTCTGCATCAAAATGTTTATATTGGCCCTAAACATTTTCATAATTTTTGTTACAAGTCTCAAAAATCGCAAATTCTAAGCTATGTACGAATTATAATACAAATATTATGTGTTACACCCATTGTATACTGTACGATGTTCATGCAATTACTATTTGGAATTTTGACTTTTTATAAGAAGAAAAAAACATCGCTTATTATTAAATAACATCGCTTATTATTAAATAATAACATCGCTTATTATTAAAAAAAAACAGATGAAGATCTACCCATTGTATTCCCACACTCCTGTATCAGGTAAAGAGATGGGCTTCATGTTTACGAACAAACTAAATTTTTCATAATGAACAAAATATTTCTTGAACGGTCAACGATGTCGTCGTTCAGAAAAATGTACGAAGAATAAACGAAAAAAATTGGATCGTTTAAAGAAATTAAAAAACGAAAGAAAACAAAACGAACGATTTAAAATCATTGACGATCGTTTGCATTTTATGGATCGCTATAGAACAATTTCTAAATGATCGTTGGAACAAACTTGAAAAAAATTGTTTATTTTCTCCTTAAACGAATGATCTCACTGTCAAAGGATTTAATTGATCGATCGTTCAGCTTCACAGAATAGATAGAAAATGAAAAAGAATTCTGAAAATGAACTATTTTTTTTTTAACGCCTGAAAACATCGTTCATTAACAAAACAGGTTGTTAATGAACGATGAACGGACGGATAAAAAAGCCATATGGCATCTCTTATCAGGTATTTTAGATACAATGTTTCACAATAAACATGATAGTTGAGAGACAACAGAAAGATCTTTTTTATCTCTGAAGAGTTTCCCCAGTTTAAAATTTGTCAATAATACTGAGTTATGGTCGGACATATAATTACAAATACTGAGTTATAAATCTTGAAAGAATGAGATTAAAACTTATTATAAGAGTTTCGTATGCGCTATGGTCACATTTTGTTTGTTTATGTTTAAACTGCATACGGTTGTATTTAGTAAAAAAAGAAAATTGCAGTATACACACAGAGTAAACTTGTCCGTCTTCACTGTTCATCTTGCGGAGACATATTATAGAGACATCTTTGCAGGCGTTTACCCTTTTCATAAAATAAACTCTAGCAGACATAATAATATTATAAGGTATTACAATGCTAATTCATAACAAAGACGATATCCAATTCGTCAATGAATTCTCATGTTTTTTGGGACACCCTGTATATGACGATCTAAAGGTTGAGTTAGGTCTTTTGCCTTAAATAAAGTCTTTAAATTCTATTCGGCAAACAATAGCATGCTTAAGATGAAAAAGAACAAAAATTTCAAGAAAAAAGTCTTCATAAACTTAATAAAGTCATCTAGGAAATCTCCTGCTATATGGGTAACCTTGTGTTAATGTTTCAGAACCCCTAGGATAACCTCAAGAGCAGTGGATTTTATCTTATGCATCAAACATAACGAGGTAATATTTATTAACATTAATCAGGGGCAGGGTATATAAATACGTTTATTTCAGNGGGGGTTCAACATATGGAGGTACAATTAAAATTTCCGTATTCTTAAAGAGATAGTAAGCGTAAAGTTTAGTGACACCCTCCATACAAAAATAGCCCGATCAATCTGATAAAAAAGTGGAAAATAACTGAAATTGACACAAGTTTTAATTTCTATTTTTAAGAGCTTTATAATATAGTAAATTTAAGGATCGTGTAGTTTTACAATTGTTCTTAATGTTTCGGACTCTTTTTATCTATAATTATGTTATTGCAATGGGTATTATTAAGTGCTAACAAATTTTTCGCCCGCATGATACCCATTACAATAAAATATATAGTTGTATACAATTAATTTTACTCTTCTTATTAAATAGCAGGTCGATAAACTTACTTAATTTCACCCTGTTGTAGGGTGATAAAGTGACTTTTTCGCCCTGTAGTGAATATTGCAAAAAGAAAGAACTAAACAACTAGAACAGTTATGGAGTCTCCTATATCAAAATATCAAAATCTTTATAATTTTAGTTGATTTCGAATGAGATACTCAGAAAAGGTAATGGCTCTATCTAAAAATAGTCTCAAACATTAAATCCTTTAATGATATTCAACTAAAAGGCAAGGAAAAACGGCATTAAAGTTTGTATTACTGGTAGAGCTGGTAGAGAAATACAATCGAATACACATTACACCAAAGTTTGTAACTTGCAAGTATGGTTTTCGGGAAAATTATCATGCTTGGTATCTTAATATTTTTGCAATTTATTCAAAATTTGTATCATTTCGAACCTCAAATCCATGTATTGTCCTTAACGCAGGTAAATATATTTTGATTCAGAAATTCACAATTTGTGAATTAGAAAGTCTACAAGTCACTCAAGTCATGAAATAGAACTTATTTAAAATAAGATGCATAATAGTTACAGAATTTTTATTACTGCAAAGTTTTGTGATTGATTATCAGGCTTGCTTCAAATTTAGAGATGGGCACAGTTTCTTTGAACGAACAAAATTTTTCTAGGAAAAAAACGAAATATGGAAGAACAAAATGGATCGTTCAGAAAAAGGAAAAAAATATTGCTTATTAAAACGAACGAAAAAACATGAATGAACAATTTAAAATTGTTATAACAAACTTTAAAATACGATGTTTTTTTCTTGAACGATCAATTTTCCAAAATATTTGAAACACCAGATTTTTTTCCAACAAATATTTTAAAAACTTTATAATAAAACATCACTTAACATCAAAACTTCATAAAAACTTTATATTAAACATCCATAGGCATCAAAACTTTATAAAACTTTAGATTAACATATCCATAACCATAAAACTTTATAAAACTTTATAAAACTTTATATTAAAACATCCCTAATATCCATATTCATCATAACTATATAAAAAACTTTATACAAAACATCATTAACCATTAAAACTATTTATTGTGACTGTGCCTTCAAGGCTTCAGTTTTATTTTATTTTTATATATTATATGCATTTTGATATAAAGGTGTATTCATACACAAAGATAATTTTTCATGTATGAATGATGTAGTTTAAATTTTTCGAATATTTAGTTTTCCAAAAGAAAAAAATTACAAAATTATGTAAAAATAGGCGACAATAATCATTACACATTACACAACGTATCATCTCAGTTTAAATTAATGGTCTGGCTTAACCTATTATAAACATAATCGATCCCCTTAACCTTTGATTATTTCTATAAAAAATGTTCAACAATTTATTAAGTTTTAATGGTTAGGTATGTTTTATGTTAAAGTTTTATTAAGTTTTGATAGTTAGATTTGTAAAATAAAAAGTTTTATAAAGTTTTGATGGTTAGGTATGCTTTATAATACAGTTTTATCAAGGTTTGATGGTTAGGTATGTTTTATAATATGGTTTTATTAAGTTTTGATAGTTAAAAATGTAAAATAAAAAGTTTTATAAAGTTTTGATGGTTAAATATTTTTTATAATATAGTTTTATTAAGTTTTGATGGCTGGGTATGTTTTAATAAAGTTTCATACAGTGTTGATGGCTAGTAATGTTTTAATATAAAGTTTAGATGATTAGGGTTGTTTTAATTTAAAGTTTTGATGTCTAGGGATGTTTCAGGAAAGTTTTTAAAAGTTATTTATATATATATATATATATTATGAGTCTTTTTTAGATTGCTATAGCTCGGGACACAATTTATAATGATTGATAAAGTACACAATGATTTCAGTTTTATAAGATATTTTATAAGAATTAGGATTATAAGGTTCATGAATTAGGAATGTTCCACGGAGCTGCAGTGACAGTAATGATGGATCTACTTGCTAATTATCCAAATGGAACTCTTCTAGGTACAATTATCAATTCAACCTTTTATTTCTGTTTGTCATCGAATTAGCAATTTTTATACAAGGATGATTTTTATAAAATATTTACATATTTATAAAACAAGAAACACCCTGTATTTATATATAAAGTTGTAATCTCTGTTTGTCAGTTTGTTTGTCCGATCCTAACTCAGGAACCCCTCGACTAATTAGCCTCAAATTTTTATTGGGGAACTCGGGAGACCCACGGGAATATTCTTGGTTTTGAGATTCTAAGTTGAGTGGGCACTTTTGTATGCCGAGTCCATTAACACCTGATCCAATCAGGGTTCAGTCATGTGTTTGTAGTCTATTCTGAACCAATAGAAAATGTATGGCGGTAACATCTATTTTTCTATCTATCTCATTATCCAATTAGAGTTTTGAATTACTCAATCGGCGCTATCAGTAAATGGAAATATTTACTTCTACTCATACTATAGTGTGGGTAGACTTCAATAGTGAAAATTTAGTTTCCCGGTAAAATCGTTCAAGTGGGGGTAAATATAGTAACCTTGGCATTGCTGGGTTCCCATGCTAGTTTATTTATATAGAGAGATAGATAATCCATAATGATTTTTTTGATTAAGACCTTGGTTCTAATCTTGGTTCCTTCAGTGTTGCTGCAGCAGCATTCAATTACAGGTAAAGAGAGTATCCTATCCTGCATGTTCACCCCGGAATGACCATGGGCAAGATCCATTCGGTTTCTTTAATTTGAATTCAATCATGTGTTTGTTTATAATTCAACAATCTGTAAACGTAGAAAATTGTCATTTTATACTTTTTCGGTTAGAAAACATATACGCCAAAAAATGAGTAAAAAGAGAAAAGTAGAAAAAAATAATGTTGAAAAGGCCATATTGGAATCGAAAGTTACAGTTTTCTAGGATAAGTTACAGTTCTCTAGGATAAGTTACAGTTCTCTAGGATAATTTACAGTTCTCAAGGACATGGACCGAATCCTTAAATCTGTCCGGCTCTTTTTTTATAATATAGGTCGGGGGTAGAATCATTGATAAAAACTCTGAATTAAAAAATCTTGTTGAAAAAATGTAAAAAATTGAATAAAAATACTTGCCATGATTAAACATTTTTCTAGAGCTTTTTAAACTTAGAAAGGGTTAAAAAGCCACGCTTTAAATAACTAAACTGACTTGAAGTTTATTTGGATTTGTTCCCGTAAAATATAAGTATATGACTTACAAAAAACTGTTTAAACAGTTTTTTTCTTCACAAATGCGACAAATATACACATCCAGTGGCCTATTTCTAAAGGTCTAGAACAACGTTGATATTCCATTTAACAGTAAACTTTAGTTCTATATTTAACCTAATCTATTTATTTATATATAATAATTTAACCTAATTTATTTCAGTTTTTAAAGTTTGAAAATTGTATAAACTTTAGCTCTCACAAATATTCTTATGGAAGCTCCAATTTGCATTTATTTAAGATGAATTTACAATTTTCTGAAATTAAATTGTTACCCCATACAATTACAACTATGTTTACAAATCCAGAGTCAATAGATAAGATGTCCTGTCTTAAAGGGACTGTAAGCGTAATTTCAAGTGACCCTCCATGCAAAGATGGCAATGCCTTATTCACAACGGTACCTTTGAAACATTTAGCTGATCAATTTTGTGGAAGATTTTGTCAGTTTTCTATAAGTAGAAATGCGCAAGTCACTTGTGTAGAGAAACCACAATTGAAAATAAGTTTTCAAAATTAAAAATCTCTCAGAGATATTGAAAACCCCTCAGAAAACTTCTTATAAAAATTTAGATTTCTCATATAATCTCAAATAGATCTAAAGATGGCAAGTTTTCTCGCAAAAATCGATGAAAATTTTGCTAACTACTTCTTGAAAACTTAAGCTGAAAACAAGTGCTTAATAGTTTTAAAATGTATATGTCTAGGGTTTCCAAAAATATAATTGAGTTAGTAAGCAAGAAACATAAAAGACCAAAGCGATGCAACACTTCAAAGTCGAGCCAGTATAGAAAATGTATTTAATCTTTTCATTGCAGCTGAGATCTTTGTGATATAAACACTTTTTAAAAAACTTTTCTGAGTTTCACTATTTAGCTTTCCATAAATAACTAACTAACGAAAACAAATAAAAACATAAATACTAAATCTTACTAAAAATAATATTTCTGTTTTCAGTGTTGTCTCTGTTGATCCGTTTCTGCACAATCATGCTTATTCAAGGTGAAATAAAGGTCAAATATTTATAAAACATTAAGACATAGATTAGATATAAATAGATATGAAGGCATTCTGCCTAATAACTTTACCAATTGTTAGTATATTAAGAGATTTAGATATATACGGACTGCTTATGACAGCTTTCACAGGATGGGTTAAGTAGGCCTTTAGCCGTACCGGCACGACATGCTATATTCTTACAAAAGGTCTTTGACTGCCATCTAACCACCACTTTTTGCATATAATACTCATTCAGGGTTTGCTTTTACTATTTTTAAAGCATTACTTTGACTTTTAACAGAAAATATATAATTTATGAATTTAGTCAATTTTTGAAGGTTTTTCAAAAGAATCCTTAAATATTCCTGAATATAAACATCTGCTTATTGGTCGTGTACTCCATTTGTACACTTTGGAACTCGTTGTAGAAATATCGCAGATTCTAGCCTTTCATAGATCTCTGTACTCTTATCTCTGATTGAGATCTTTCTATATTATTCCCTTTGCTCCCTTGCCATCTGAAGAAAATAAACATTTTGACACAGACTGTCTATATCTGAGTCTAGTTGACCATTAAAGTTAAATTGTTTGGTAGGTGTTAAGGCACTTATTAAGCATGTAGAATTCAATGTTGTATTTGATGACCAACCAACCAACCTTTCCTACCTTTGCTTTATTTTCTGCATTGATTAACTTGTTTCAATCACCAGAATACATTGTTATCACGCATCAACAAAGTATTTAATCAGAAACACTCCAGAGACTCCAGAGGATAAAATGCCAAGCGTACAATATATAATGATTCTGTTATGCAATCATTCTTATGACCTCAAAATTATTAACTACCTTCTAATCTATGTATATTCAATCTATGCAATGACATTGTTTTTGATAATTCCTTACATTCTTGATATGGCGTGCTCTATAAGCTCTTTGCAATTATAGGCCCGGTACTTGAAATGACCGGCCGGAGTTTACAGTGGAAACCTATGTGAGAGGAGTTTACAGTGGGAACCTATGAGACGGAGTTTACAGTGGGAACATATGTGAACGGAGGTTACAGTGGGAACCTATGAGAACGGAGTTTGCAGTGGGAACCTATGTGAACGGAGTTTACAGTGGGAACCTATGTGAACGCGGTTTACAGTGGGAACCTATGTGAACGGAGTTTACAGTTGGAACCTATGTGAACGGAGTTTACAGTGGGAACCTATTTGAACGCGGTTTACAGTGGGAACCTATGTGAACGACGACCATGTATGCATAATGTGGAGAAAAAAAACTGTTTGTGGAGAAAAGAAACTGCTTGTGGAGAAACAAAAAACTGTTTGTGGAGACAAAAATATTTGTGGAGAAAAGAAACTGTTTGTGAAGAAAAAAAAACTGTTTGCGAAGAAAAAAAAACTGTTTGCGAAGAAAAGAAACTGTTTTTGAAGAAAAAACTGTTTGTGGAGAAAAGAAACTGTTTGTGGAGAAAAGAAACTTTTTGTGGAGAAAAGAAACTGTTTGTGGAGAAAATGAAACTGTTTGTGAAGAAAAAAACTGTTTGTGGAGAAAATAAACTGTTTGCGAAGAAAAGAAACTGTTTTTGAAGAAAAAACTGTTTTTTGGAGAAAAGAAACTGTTTGTGGAGAAAAGAAACTTTTTGTGGAGAAAAGAAACTGTTTGTGGAGAAAAAGAAACTGTTTGTGAAGAAAAAAACTGTTTGTGGAGAAAAGAAACTGTTTTTGAAGAAAAGAAACTGTTTGTGGAGAAAAGAAACTGTTTGTGGAGAAAAAGAAACTGTATGCGGAGAAAAGAAATTGCGTTTTTGACAAAAAGTTCTGATTTTTAAATCTTTCTATCTTTTTATATCGATGTCGTAGACCTTTCACATTTCAAACTATGAATTTTGTTAGATCAAATAATCTAAGTTTGAAATATCCTAGGGATATTCCTTCAGGTTGCACACATATAGGGATTAGCAAATTTAAGTGTGTGGCAAAAGCTCAGTTCCTTTCATGTTATTATAAAAGCTTCTGGTTTGAAGGATATTTCGCCTGTTTCTTCAATTTCATTCTTAGAAAAACACAATTTGTATTGAGCTTGATGAGAATGTCATATCAAATAAAAAGAAAATATCATGAAGACATAATATAAACATTAATTAGATAAATGTATGTGTGGTGATGTGCATTGAGTTAATTCCTGTTTGGTTCGTTTTCTGCCGATATTTTCTTTCAGACTCCAAATTTGGCATAGTATAAAAAAGACATTGTTTGCAAAATTGTTTATATTATAAACATGTTTTTCTCTTACATTATACAAAATTTGGACCTTGACATAAAATTTAGGCAAAAAACAAACAAAAAACAATTAAAAAACAGCGTGTTATAGCTTTCTTTTTTGGATCCTTTTCAAATGTTTTTTGTATAAAAATATTTTATAAAAGTTTGATAAAAGCAAACCTTATCTTATGAAAGTTTTGAAAACTTGGGCAGTTTTATTAAAAATGTGTACACTTTACACACACATACACTACACAGTCCACACATTGATTTTCATTTTATGTGTTTTTCAGCTGATGCTTTTGACAAAAGAATCTGTTGAATCGTATTTTTATCCGAATATTTACGCAAACTATCTCTAAGATATTTTAAAGGGAGTGTTCGCGAAAAATGAAAGGGGGTAAAGACTTACGGCGAAAAATAAGCGCTTTTGATTGCTACTAATCTTATGTCTATCTGTTGCGTCTGTAAGGAGAAAATTGTTAAAAACGACTCATGCCGAAGAACGTAGAGAGTCCATACAAATTTAGAAAGTTGCAACATTGAACTCGGATCGTAAAAAATCAATTTAATTCTAAACCAATCATTCATATATTACAAACAATAGTCATCAATGATTTTTCGACGCATTCTTATATATAGTTGATTTTTCATAATGTTTTTTTTATTTCTTATGATCTGAAAACATTTATTCCTGTTGTTTCGAGGATTTTTGACAATGAAGACGACATTTTCATATTTTCCAGGAATGTTCGAAAATCCAGCGCCAGCGAAATATTATTAAAATAACAGAATTAAAAATATTATGATATTTTAACAATATACAAAGCGCCGAAAAAAAATCGATGACTATTGTTTGTAATATCTGAATGATTTGTTTGGAATTAAATTGATTATTTTATTATTCGAGTTGAATGTTGCAACCTTCTGAATTTTTATGGATGCTACGTTCTTCAGCATGAGTTGTTTTCACAATTTTTTCCTTATAGACGCAACAGATAGAAGTAAGATTTGTAGCGCTCAAAAGCGCTTATTTTTCACCGTAAGCCTATACCCCCATTCATTTTTCGCAAACACTCCCTTCAAATTCAACATTTTACAGGTTGAGTACCTCGTTACTTGGATCCCAGAAATATGTAACCTACATTCAAAACACTGTCAGGTAGAAATATATTAAATTTTAAAGGGTGTCCCGTTCTACATGACAATTTCGAAACAACTTAAAGATCGAGAGTGTTCGCGGAAAATGAAAGGGTGTATAGACTTACGACGAAAAATAATCGCTTTTGATCACTACTAATTTTACTTCTATCTATTGTGTCTAAAGGAGAAAATTGTTAAAAACGACTCTTAGGGAATAACGTAGCGTCCATACAAATCGAGAAAGTTGCAATATATATGACTTGGATCGTAAAAAATCAATTTTATAACGAACAAATCATTGAAATTTTAAAACCTATAGTCATCGATTATTTTTCGAAACATTCTTATACAGTTGATATTTTCATAATATTTCTTATTTGTTATATACACAATCACTTGAAAAAAAACAATTTTTCGCTAGGTGTGTCTACCACGTGGAATCATTATGAGCATCGAGAGCAGAGCCCCTTGGCGGACAAACAAATTGGCATTTAAGTGAATTGTATTCAAAGCAAATACAAAATATTATGAAATATTACTGTATATGAATGCGTCGAAAAATAATCGATGACTATAGGTCTAAATGATTTGTTTGATATTAAATAAATTTTTTTTACGATCCGAGTTATATGTTGCAACTTTCTCAATTTGTATGGAATGGATTCTACGTTCTGTTGTATCTGTACAAGTCATTTTTAACAATTTTCTCCTTATAGACGCAACAGATATAAGTAAGATTAGCAGATATCAAAAGCGATTATTTTTCGCCGTAAGCCTATACCCCCTGTCATTTTACGCGAACACTCCCTTGAAAAGCTTTGTCTAATAAAGTTTATTTTAGATTTCCATGTTTTTTAAAACTTTTTATTTTTTAGATTCTAGTACAATAGATGGCCACGTAGACTTTGTACACTCTCAATACAGCTGTATTCTGACGTCATAAGTGTCAATTCAGTTTTGTGTTCGACAAAATTATTAATAATAGTGATGATTTTAGAATAAAGTGCTTATCTCACAGTAAAATAAGTGCAATTTTGCGTGTTCTTTTTTTTCTGTTTTTACGTTTTTTTATTTGATCTTGGAGACATGTCACCTAATGTGAGAAAGTTTTGTTTTCCTTGTTATAAATTTGACACTTGTGACGTCGTGAATCGTTTATTTCTCTGTTGCTACCATATTGTACTTGATAATCTATTTGTTTCTACGTAACAATGGAGTTATAATCAGAATCCACATATTTAATCAAATAATTAAGTTTCAAGGGTACCGTTGTAAATCGGGCATTACCATCTTTGAAAGGAGCTGGTCACTGGAAATCACGCTTACAGTCCTTTAGAAGTTTAGACATCTCAATAATTTTATATGAATGTTTTTATTTTTTAGCAATGGCACAGAACCCCTTTACCCCTGGTTCAGGGAGCCAACTAACCAAGGTGAGGAATGAAAGAAAAAATATTATTTTTGTTGATGATTTTTGTTCGCGTGACATGGTAATTTTATGGTATTGGTAACATATACATACAAACGATATTACTGTTTTTGATATAATTTGAAGTTTTATTACTTCTACTCACAGCTTTATTTGTTTTGTATATAACATGATTAGCAGTGGTTCTGGTAAACATTATTGACCTTGTAGCGTTGACGATTTGTTGCGTTTTAATTATATACAAGCTGAAGGACCCGGCGTTGCCCGTGGGAAAAAATGTAGAAAAAAATATTTTAGATTATTTTTTAGCCTTTAACACCCCCGACCACCCATGAGTGTCCACAAAAACTGTCAGCCCATTTATTTCAGCCGTGTTTGGCCGGCTATAAACAACATAAATATGAATGTCTTGTTTTATTATAATACCAGCTGAAAAAAAATTGGAAAAAATGGAAAAAATAAAAATTTGAGAAAAACTTAATTCTTAAATTTTTAGCCTATAACACATGGGTGGCCGGGGGGGGGGGGGCACCCATTACTGTCCACACAAATTTCAGCCCATTTGGTCCAGCCGTTTTTTCAAATATTTAGTCTATAACACCCCCAGGCCACCCATGAGTGTCCACAAAAAAATTCAGCCAAAACGGTCCAGCCGGCAATACGGCAATACGCAACAAATATACGAATGTCTTGCTTTATTATATAAATATAAAGTTGTAATCTCTGTTTTTTAGATTTAATATTTATTATCTAATTGTTCAAATAATCTCCAATTCTGTAAATATGTTTTTAAATAAATATTTAAATAATGTTTAGGTCGGATTTTCTTCGTAAACAAGGAATCAGCTGACAAGCTTCCGGTAAACCACCATTTTGTTTAAATTTGAAATTCAAGATACTTTGCGCCCCGAAATCCCATAAAATCTAAACACAAATGAAATAAAATAGACAAAAATTTTAGATTATATACAGGGATACCCACAAATGATGAGACTTCAGAGACGAATTTTAATTAGTATTTTTTCTACATCTTTATGATTTTTACATTGTTTGGCAAAAACCAAATTAAAAGCTTTAGTTCGACAGAATTAAGAATTAATGTTAGGTCGTCTTTATAGTCTTATACATCATTAGTAAACCTGTATTTTGGGAGTGAAATATTACGCGCTAAATATTGGTTTTGCACATATACACATATGCATTCAAGCACACTCCCTTTAATTCGTTTTTAGGTTGAAGAAATAGGATCTCCTGTTCATCCTGTAAATCTTGAGGTATATTTTTCAAGGGACTATAAGCGTAATTTCAAGTGACCCTCCATGCAAATATAGCAATGCTTGATGGTATACTTTTATCTGATCAATAATACGGAGGATATTGTGGTTTTTCTAGGTTTAAAAGTTAAATCTGATAACTCGGATTTGTGTTCCAGCAGTAGAAGTGAGCCATATTTGTATAGATACCACAGTTTTCAATAAAATAAGTTTTGAACTTAGAAATATTGATATTCAATAGGATTTATACTTTATCAGACAAAGATAAGCTCATAGAGCAATTAATAAATTAATAATAAACTCTATCTTTTAGTATTACACATTTTTTTATCTTTTTTATTTGGTTTTGCATGCTTCAATATATAGATTGTGTAATGATATGTAAAACGGAACAATTATGAAATTCTATTCGTAGATCAAAATCAATCAGAAAAATCAGGTCTCTGAATTTTGTTAAATTGTGTGATAATTAAGTTTATTTTTTAAGCAAATTTAAAAGTTGAGTATTTTCTTAAATAATCATTATTTAGCCGTATTTAAGGTATATGGTTTAAAATCGTTTTTTAATTCTAATCCTTCTTACTTTTTCATTTGTTAATTACATTTTTAAAAAGTAATGCATATGAAAAATATTGGAATTATACATAAAATATAGAAAAGTTTTTTACTGAAATCTTCGATTGAGCTTTTTAAAAATAAAAAATAAAAATAAAAAATTTTCATACTTTATCTTTACATTCGCCAAAAAACCTATATTTTTTAGGATATTTTGGAGACGATAACAACAGAAATTCTAATAATTAAAATAGATATAGAGGGTCACGAATGTAAGGTAAACCTTTTTTGAAAAAAAATTTGTCAATAAAATATTATTATTAAATGAAATATTTAGGCTCTACTTCCATTTCTAGAGAGACCCGAGAAGGTAAAATCATTTTTTTAAATTGAAAATATAATTTTTCTAAACAAATTAAAATTTTGTTTTTTAGACGAAATACGTGCCATACATTATGATGGAGTGGGTGATTATAAGAAGAAACAGAGAAGGACTTTGCCCAAATCTTAAACAACTTGTGAAGGTACTATAAATATAAATTACACGCTTGTAAACCCAGCTTTACCTGGAAACTGTACTTTCCCTATAAACTATAAACCCAGCTAAGAACATTCCAAGTCTTCCAAATTACCTAATCAAAATTTAAGGGGTTCCTGAGTTATGATTGGACATAGACAAACAAACCAACTTTATATTATACTAGCGCAGGATACAAAGTTTTTTCTACAAAAGTCGACCAACTGGGGGGGTGGGGGGTGTAGAGGGGGCTCGTTTTTGAAGATAAACCTTTTCCCTCAAAACTTAAACTTTTCATAGAAAACAATTTTTAAAACGATATTCGTTTTTAGATTGTGCACGAGTATAAAACATTTCGGAAATAAGTCGGAATTATAATATTTATTGTTATAAATCACTCTGGGTTACCCACAAAGGATAAAACTTCAGAGACGATGCACGGAATTTACACTGTCTGAGGCCGAAATTAAAGAATTTGAGCCACGACTTTAATTTAAGCCGCGGCTCAAATATGGTTGGGTTCTCTTAAAATTGTATTCAATTTTTCAAGATTTAAGCCGGCGCTCAATTAAAACCGGTTTTTGGTGGTTTTGAGACGCGGCTTAGATTCATTAAATTCGGACACTGTTTCCTTATATCTATGATCACCTGCAATTATATATAAAATTCTTTCTTTCTAAAAAAAGCCACATTTAAGGCACAAGACTTATATTTGAAGAGTTTCAAGTCGTCTCTACAGTCTCATTCTTTGTGGCAATCCCTGTATTCGTAAAGGACTTAAAGATGAAGCGGTGGACTTTGCTTACAAAAACTATTAACTTTACAAAAATGAACTAATAATTTAATAGTTTAAATTAATTTTAAGGCCTTTCTTCAAGCAGGATATTTTCCGGTTGGGATGAATCTAAGAAGAGTCAGGTAGGAAAATGCAAATTCAAATTTTTTTATCCATGAAATATTTTCTGCCCATGTTGTAAAATAAAAAGTCGGATTCTTAAAGGGACTGTAAGCGTAATTTCAATTGACCCTGAATGAACAGATGGCAATGCCCGCTTTACAACGGCACCCTTGAAACATTTGTCTGATCATGTATTAACTAGATTTTTTTTTTGATTCTTTAAAGAGTTGATTTATTTGCAGTTTTTTTTTTGGAAAATTGACCTTCACATTTTTTTTGCTGATAATCGAATACATGTAGAAAATGTCAGAACTAAACACTTTTCGAGTCAGAAAAACTACGATATCTTCCCCATTTGTGATTAGGTTAAGGTTTCAAGGGTACCGTTGAAAATCTGGCATTTCCATCTTTGTATAAAAGGTCGTTTGAAATTACGCTCACAGTCCCTTTAACAACAGCATTTGAACATAATTTAAGTTGACATATGAATTTCAAAAAAAAAACCATTTAAGTGATAACCAGCAAACTGTAGAAGGATACTTAACTGCATTTGATGTTGTTACAAAGCAAAAAGCTTTATAAGTAAGTCATTGAAACATTTCTCAAGTGAAATGAGTCTGATTACACTGCACAATTGCTGTATCTCTTGTTCGTTAACTTCCTATTCCAGAGTTTTCTGGTTCTTACTGGAGCAAAGCTTAATTATTTGGGAAAATGTTTGAAACGCCGAGACAATAGTTTTCAAGCAATATAATTATATTTCAGCCTGAAAACAGCCAAGTATTGGGATGATGTTATCTGGGTTCATCAACAAGCAATATTCTAATTTTCATCAAAATGTTTTTGCGGAAAGAGAGAGTTTCTGAAAATTATATGAAAAATTGAAAAAAGATACTTAATGAAAATATTATTTTATCTAAAAGCAAGTTTTTCTCATTTTAAAATATTTTTGAAACAAAAAGGTTTTTCTAAAGTAAAGCAGCAGAATTTTAAAGTAAAAATTTACAATTAGAAAACTCAAAAATAGTCAAAACATTACATTTTTTCTACTGGAAAATTAACTTTTTAATTGTCTCAGAGATGTTAAAATTTTGAATATACAACAAAAAATACTCCTTTATAAATTTACAGTTTTATCTTTAACAGTGAAAATGTCTGCTTTAAAATATTTCTGTTTGGAAATATGGAAAACTGAATAAAATAATCCGGAAAGCTATAAAGAGAACAAAGCTAGAAATGACACCAAAAATATTCATGTCATTCTTGGAAATTGATTTTATTGTTATTCTATTCATATCCTGCAGAATTTAAATATATGCTTACAGGGTGTCCCTCGTCAAATTGGATTGTTTATAACTCTGAATTGCGATTTTCTGGAAAAATGCAAAAATTTTTAAAGAATGAATTATCTTATTAAATTGTACAATTGGAAATTATAAAAATTTGCATTCAGAGAATATCTGTATATTTTGGCGTTAAAGCAATTAGAGATAATCCAATATGATATGGAACGCTCTCTGTACATAAAGATTCTTTTCATTTTTAATGTCCTGTTTTAAATCTGCATAATTAATTTTTAAGCATTTTTCAGCCCTGCCCTAGGTTAAAAATTGTAAACCTTATATAGAAGACTTGAGAGGTTTAAAAGTGTAAAAATACTGTACGTAATCATAATGTGTAAAATTTTTATTTTCTTATTGATACAAAATCGGAAACGCACATTTTTACCTATCTGCGTATCTGCTTAACAAGTGTTTACCTGAAATATTTTTCTTCATATAAAAAAGTGACCACGAAATTTCGAAAAAATTGCGCAAAGTTTTAAATAATTATAGGATTATGTGTGTACGTTGAAAGATGTTAGAAACTTTCCATAACCCTATAAAGGCCCGGGGGTCTGAATCTATGTATAGCCTGGGGGGGGGGGCGTTTGTCGCCGCCCCTAGAAAAGGCCTTAGATAATAGGTATAGGGTTGAAATGCATTTTAATAGCACAATTTGTCATGGCCAGCTCAAAGAAAACAAATTAGACCGATAGTTTGGGTGCTAGGGAGGGCGGAAAAAAAGCCAAAAAAGGGTCAAAAAATGAAGAAAAAAAATTTTGTTTCAAACAAATATCAAAGTGTGACGCATTTTTCTACATGTAGTTTTTAAGGACTTTTAAAAAATAAAGTTTTTAGCTCTGTAGTTTTAGTCTCAAAGAAGAATGGGCTATTTTAAATTTTTTTTCACAGACTGGACTTTTTTTCTACCCTGTAACCTACCCTATAAATTAAAAAAATATTTTTTTTATCCTTTAAATTACTATCCATTAAAAGTCACAAAATTTCACACAGTGATAGTGTCAAAAATGAGAGTGCTAGGACAAAAAGCTACAGGGGGGGGACGTCAAACGCCCCCTCAACCTGTTTAGGGTTAAGGCTCTTTCCCAAGCGGTAGCTTCCTAAGGGTATTTTGCAATGTAGATACTTCCCAACTGTGCAATATCACAAACAGCGATTTCCCAAATCTGTCCTAGCCGCAGTACTCGGACCCCTAGCCCATCCTAGCCGCAGTACTCTTTTTCCAATGCATCCTGCGGCACCTCAGAAGGCCCAACATATAACCTTTGGAAAATTGCACAATTGGGAAATTGCCACCCTTTGAAATATGTGAACAATATCGTCACACCCTACAGCCAACCTAAAGATATAAACCAGAGCCAGGAACTTAAGACAGAGTATTGTAATGAAACCCAGTATAAGAATCCCGTTTTCAGGAATGGGGTCAGGCAGTTTTGTAGAAACCAATTATAAGATTTGGACCCTCCTCTAAACTTAGGAACCGTCCCTTTAATCTACAATGAGCTCAGAAGGAAAACAAACCAGAAAATATCTCAACTTAGGCAAACTCTAATAATCTTTGGTAGCGAACAAACTCAGAAAATCTTGAATCTAGGCTAAGACTTCCTGTAATTTAAAGCGACCCTTTTTTCAAAAACCTTTACTTAACAAACTGATTGGTCATCTTAGTTTTTTTCTCTCTCTCTGAAATAGATAATTTTTAAATGTGGTTTCTCTATATAAATGACTTGAACTAGTTGACAGAAAAATAAAAATATCTTCTGATTGTTTTACTCAGCTAAAGATTTAAAAGATACCATTGTGAATCTGACAAGTACTAAAAGGTCACTTTTGTCAACAGTCACTTTATTGCATGCCACATATTGTCCATGGAAACATTATACAAATCCATGATGAAAGGATTCCTTTCAATACATGCAAATTGTTTTTCAGCTATTTTTACTCACAGGAATAAATTCACAATATCTAAACTATACATTTACAGGCTATTCAAAAATCCTCAGATACTACATGTGAAAATTGTTCCAAAAAATGTTTTTGGTTTTAAATCAGTTTTTTGTACTAAAACATGCTAATTGTTTAAATGATTTTATGATGTATAAATGCAGTGTTTCACAAAGAATCTTTAATAATACCCAATTCGATGAATCTTGAAGAAATTTATTTTTCGCTTGCGTTAGTAAATATTTCGATTTTAAAACAAGGCAGAACAATTTTTAAAACTTTTTAAAATATTGCTTCTATATAGAATTGCATTCCTATTCCGAATAGTTGCAGTCCATGCAGATTTTCTTCTTATATAGTCTTATAGTACCCTGCAAAGTTTTATTCTCTGTATGCAACCCTGTATATTCCATTGACCTTAATGTGGGTTTTGTTGGTTAATATGTTTCCTAGCTCAATCAGTCTTCTGCTATATATAGTGTATTCATGTTGAAACATATATATAGCTAGTATAGTGGTATTATTGTATATGAATAAAAATCAATAAAGCAATGCACTGAGTTTCTCAAATATTCAACAAGTCGGTTTCCCTTACAATATATTTATATACAAAAGATACAAAAATACAAACTTTAAATCGAACGATACTTATACAAACTAAATATTATGAATCAAATCAGTTTCATCAAA
>NW_019396890.1:0-136262 GCF_000591075.1 Eurytemora carolleeae | reverse complement strand
TTCTTCCAAAATACCATGGAATGTATCCATGGTACAAGAAGAATTATGTTTATGTAGAGATTTTTTTCCCTACGCATATAGTATTCCTTTTTAAGTAAAGATTTATTTGAGTTGTTTTTAAGTTAGTCCTGGCAAGGCTCGCTTTGTAGTAACCCGTATCATCTGAACTATTAGGTCTAAGAGTTGATACCAAGATATGAAAATGATCTATTTGCAATGATAAAATAAAATATAACTTAAAGACTATGCTAGAAACTAAGGGTACTGTTGCGAATCGGACATTCACATGGAAAGTCACATGATTTTACGTCTAAAATGTGCAGTCCCTTTGGTAGAAAGTTTATCCCATATTTTGTAGGGACCCAGCTACTGACACTGTTTGTTCTTGGAACAGGTTTATGTGTACAACTGAAAGCATCCAGGTAATAAGATACAGTGTACACTGTTAAAAAACAGGTTTATGTGTGCAACAACAAGCATCCAGGTAATAAGTTACAGTGTACACTGTTAAAAAAACAGGTTTATGTGTACAACTACAAGCATCCAGGTAATAAGATACAGTGTACACTGTTAAAAAACAGGTTTATGTGTGCAACTACAAGCATCCAGGTAATAAGATACAGTGTACACTGTTAAAAAACATGTTTATGTGTACAACTACTGCATCCAGGTAATAAGATACAGTGTATACTGTTAAAAAACAGGTTGATGTGTACATCTGAAAGCATCCAGGTAATAAGATACAGTGTACACTGTTAAAAAACAGGTTTATGTGTACAACTGAAAGCATCCAGGTAATAAGATAAAGTGTACACTGTTAAAAAACAGGTTTATGTGTACAACTGAAAGCATCCGGGTTATAAGATACAGTGTACACTATTAAAAAACAGGTTTATGTTACAAATGAAAGCATCTGCAGGTAATAAAATACAGTGTACACTGTTAGAAAACAGGTTTTTGTGTACAATAATAAGTAATAACAGTGTACAGTGTTGGAAAACAGGTTTATAGTGTATAACTGAAAGCATTAGGTAATAAGTTACAGTGTACACTGTACACTGTTAGAAATCAGGTTTATGAACAACTGAAAGCAACTAGGTAGGAAGGTGCAATGTAAACTGTTAGAGAAAATCTCAAGAACTGACGAGGATCAACCCAGACCGAAATATATTTTTAATAAAATAGCATCTACTTTTTTACTCTACAGAGGTTTGGTCCATCACCATTACTGAATTTCAAGTCAAATTTACTTATACAAATAAAAACATAAATGCACAAGATTGCAAAGTCAGAACCAGAAAGTTCTGGAATAGAAAGACGACTTTGAGACCCAGTTTAGTACTTTAGATGAAACCCAGCAATTGTGAATAGAAAAAACAGACTCATTTAACTTAAAACGTTATTTAAGAAGTTACTGTTAACGCAAAAACCGCAAATGCACTTAAACAAGGCTAAAATGTCGTCTTCCTAGCCGACAGTTGTTGATTCTCACTGCAGGAAGTACAATTATCTACATATATATCGATTAATTTTCAAGTGAAGTATTTTATTGATCTTGTAATTGTTTAGAATGCGATTACAGGGTGGATGGAACTGGAGCTGGTTTATTGGCTGGGGAAAACAGGGCTTTTTCTCAGCTGGAGACTCATTTATCAGGCCATTTAACACATAGTTTTCTTAAAGGACTCTTCCCTTATATTTTTCAAACCCAAAAAAAATAATTTGTCCGTTAGATAAGGTTTTTTTGGTTTCGAAGTCGTCCATATCAATTTGGAAAATATCATTAACTTATGAAGCCTTCACCTAAAATCATTTATTTAATGAAAAACGATTTTTTAATATATCTCTAAATTTCATCAAAATTATAAACCAGAGATGAGATTTTAATAGCTTAAACCCAAGTTAACCCTGGTCTTTGCGTCTGTTAGACCCAAATAAAGCTCAAGTCAATACCCGGGTTTTGGATGGCTTCGAGTTTAGTAAAAACCAAATATCTTGGGTTTATATCTCTTCAAGGTTTGGGTCTTCAACAGTAATATGATAGTAAATTACGAAAAAAAAACTTTTATTTTTGTACATTTAAAATCTCAGGAATTATTTTAAGTGTCAAATCTGATCAAAGGTATGAAATAAACATACTATACAAATAATGTATTTATGTAAAGTTCGAATTTTCGAAATTTAAATCTGATCTGCTACCAATCTGTCCGCTAGGCGCTACAGAGAGAACGCTTTCTAAGCAGTCTCTAATTGGTTGAATCAGAGCCAATCCTGACTTGGGTTCTATCTGAGCCCAACTATGTTTAAGCTTTTAAAATCTCATCTCTGGTCTTCCATGAATGAATTAATAAAAATAGAAGTTCATCATAATAGAAATTGTTCGGTAGTTTCTTCTCTATTATTAATATCAAAGTTAGGACGGAGCTCATTTAGTTTTTTAAAATATTTTTTATTTAGGAATATCGTTTATATTCTGGTTATACTACGCTCCATGAACGCTCTTTCACAGGTTTTCATCTATTTATATTTATTTTTACCAGAGCTCAGACTTATAAACTTGTTCTTGATATCCAAGGCGTAAACTTTTAAGTCATTAATTTAAGTTTAATTCCGGGTAAAACGTTTTCCACCAAGAGAAACTCAGATAATTAAGAATTATATATGAATTAAATATGAACTACAGAGAGGAGGGTTTCTTCTATCTTCATTTAAATAAGTTTAGTTATCCAAAAGTTTCTACCTGACAAATATGTTTAGCTAAAGAATCAGAACTAATACTTTGTTGACAGTGGTTGTTGACAATTATGATTTTTGAGGTTTTGTTTTCTGATACCCCATTATATTTTTCTGATACCCCATAACATTTGACTGATACCCACTATATTGTTCTTCTTTCTCAACCTGTATCGATCCAGGTACAACTCAATTTCACTTTACTATCATTGTCAAACCGGACACAATCTCGCAAACTATCAATGTCAAACCGGACACAATCCCGTAAACTATCAATGCCAAACCACTGGGCAATGGGCACAAACTTGAGCTATCAATGCCAAACCACTGGGTACGTTTTTGAGCTATAAATGTCAAACCAGACACAATCTCGTAAACTATCAATGCCAAACCACTGGGCATGATTTTGAGCTATCAATGTCAAACCGGACATGGTCTTGTAAACTATCAATGCCAAACCACTGAGCACGTTCTTGAGCTATAAATGTCAAACCAGACACAATCTTGTAAACCAAAACCACTGAGCACGATCTTGAGCTATCAATGTCAAACCAGACAAGATCTTGTAAACTATCAATGCCAAACCAGTGGGCAGGATCTTGAGCTATCAATGTCAAACCAGACACAATCTCGTAAACCCAAACCACTGAGCACGATCTTGAGCTATTAATGTCAAACCAGACACGATCTTGTAAACTGTCAATGCCAAACCAGTGGGCAGGATCTTGAGCTATCAATGTCAAACCAGACACGATCTTGTAAACTATCAATGCCAAACCAGTGGGCAGGATCTTTCTTTTATATCCTTTTATATCCTTTTATATCCTTTTATATCCTTTTATATCCTTTTATATCCTTTTATATCCTTTTATCTCCTTTTATATCCTTTTATCTCCTTTTATATCCTTTTATAATTGAGAGAATCACAAAAATTACGACAATAAAACTGTATTTGTGAGTTCAGGTGGCCAGGCTCCATTTAAAAAAGTTGATGGCTGATTTACAATAGTATTCTTGAAATCTTTATCAGATCAATAATATGCAACATATTTCAAATTCGGTGATGGTGATGGACCAAACCTCTGTAGAGTAAAAAAAGTTGATGTTAGTTCCACATTTATTGAAAATATATATAAAAATGTTAAAAACCACAAGAAAATAAACAAACAAAAAAGGTTATTTACAACAAAAAATTTGGGTTGTCAAATAGACAAAAGGGAAACGAACTCAGATTAGGAGAAGGAAAAAAGATAATTTGCAAATATTCACTTTTTAAAAAACCGTTGAAAGACAATTATTATTCATTGAGATTGTTTCTGTCACAAAGATTAAAAACAAACAAGTTGTGGTGGGGGTCGATCTAATTAATAAACTTTTAAGTAAATGAGGGGTGGGGGACGGGGGGAGGCTTGTTTAAGGAGTGGTATTTAAAACTTTTAAAGAATTGAACATAAACAATACTCTTTTTTTAAAAAAACCATACTGCAACATATTATGCTTTTTATGTGTTTAATTTTAATAATTCCTCTGATAATTGAAGGAAAACCACGATTGAAAATAATCAATTTTAAAAACTTTCAACATGGTGGTATATTTCATACTTGATCAGACAAAGCTTTTCAAGGTACCATTGAAAATCGGACATCCTATTCCTTAAAAATAAGTTGTAAAATATTTTAGATTTTAAAAAGATTTCTAGAAAAAAAATACAACTTGTTATATCCCCTCATTAGCATATTGTTTTAACAAAACTAGCAAGATTCTAATGAGATAGAATATCAAATTTTCTCGGGGCACCTTCATTGTATTTACGTTTTGTACAAGCATAAAAAATAAATTGACAGGAATTACTGTAAAAATTAAGAAATGTATTGCAAATGCATTTTAAATTATTCCTTTTCATGTTTCAAGCAAAATGTTTCAAGTATTCTGCATAAACCCCAACCCAAGGGAGTTCTGGTCACAAACTCTGATTTATCCATCCTTATATCTTTGCAACCCTATGTTGCAGACCTTGGATATTTCAAACTATGAATTCAGTTCTATTAAATAGATTAAGTTTTGGATATCAAAGGTTTACACCTTCAAATTGCAAGATATATGGAGTTTGTGGCAAGACTCAGTTTTTTTTTCTCAATTTCTTTTTGTTGTTTGAAATTTGATTATGTTTTAGAGATTAAAGTTATTTTAAGAAAAATCTGAACTTATTTCCAAGGAATTATTATTCTTGATTTTAACAAGACAATAATTTTTAATGATATTTTAAAATTCTAATTAAAGAAGAAAGGTTGGAGGTTATTTTTGTTTTAATTATTTTGTTAAACAATTTGTTAAATTCTGTATTATCTTTTAATTAAGAAGTTTTATGAAAAGGCCCTTTGTTATATATACGAACCTGGTATCTCAGTTCTCTACTTATTGCACCTTTATCTTATTAGATATCCATGAATCCTGCTTATTGCACCTTTATCTTATTAGATATCCATGAATCCTGCTTATTGCACCTTTATCTTATTAGATATCCATGAATCCTACTTATTGCACTTTTATCTTATTATATATCCATGAATCCTGCTTGTGGAGGGTAATTTTTGTTTTTATTTCTTAACCCTATAAAGGCTGGTGGGTCTGAGTCTATGTATAGCCGGGGGGGGGGGCGTTTGGCCCCCCTTAGAGAATAGGTATGGCTGAAAATGAATGTTCATGGCCCAATTTTTCATGGCCAGCTCAAAGAAAAAAATTAGAACGATAAGTTTAATAGTTTGGGTGCTAGGGAGGGTGGAAAAAAATTCCTAAAAAAATATTTTTTGTTTTGTTCTAAACAAATATCAAAGTGTGACACATGTTTCTACTTGCATTTTTCAAGGGCTTTTCAAATATATAGATCTGTAGCTCTAGTCACAAAAAAGTTATGGGTTATTTTAGATTTTTTTTTCAATGACCGGACTTTTTACTACCCTAAAAATAAAATAAAAAATTTATCAAAAAACTCTTTAAGCTTATATTCATTAAAAGTCACAACATTTCACGGCGATAGTGTCAAAATGAGAGTGCTAGGACGAAAAACTACATGGGCCGTTTAAAGAAATATAGATACACATTTATGTTTAAAATGTAGCTAAGCGGGGACGAAACAAACAAATTGCAATTTATGAAAACAAAAAAGTTTAAAATTGCGAGATGTTAAGTTGCTTTTTCCTTAAAATTAGATTACAGCATTAAAAATTCAAGTATTCGGGTCAAAATCCAATTTAATCTTATGAAATAAAATGTTCTCTTTTTGCAGAATCCAGATTTCATCAAGACCTAGGAAATAATTCAAAGAATTAAATATCTCAATTTAAACCGGTTTTTGGCGGATTTAAGACGCGGCTCAAATTCATTAAATTCGGACATTGGACTAAAAGATAAAATTTCAATATTTCTCACATTGAACTAAACAGAAGGCGTAGGTTTAATGTATGCTAAAGTAATGGTACCGCTTTGTGACCTCTAGTTCCTCTAGTTCTAATTAAACACACGAGAAAACTAAATTATAATTACACATTAAGTTCTTTAAACAAGATCGTTCTACTCAGTAGCTCTACATTAGAGGGTGTAAGCGTAATTTCAAGTGACTAAGCAGGGTTGGCAATGCCCGATTTACAACGGTACCCTTAAAATCAAGAGTGAAGAAAATATAAATGTTTTTGTTTCTTTTCATTGTTTCTTTTCATTTGCGGGTTTTCTTCGAATGTGACTTAGGCATTCCTTGTTTTTAAGAAGCAATGGAAAAATTATCGGAAATAATACTTTTCAGAAAAACGACGTTTTTTTCACATCAGAGCCCGCGATTTATAAAACTTCGGCTCGAGCCGTAATTCCTTAAACCCAACTTTAAGACCCAATCTTCGACCCAACTCTGAAGACAGCTTGTGTAACACGATTGACAGCATGCAAGATCTTCGGCTCGACTTAAGGAGTTAGGCCCAATGAAAATAAATTCTTCCTTGCTCAATGTTGAGTCTATGTTGTCATAAAACCCCGGAATGCGCAAATTCCTTATATGTAAGTCCGCCAAATAGAATATTAAACCGGTTTTTTGAACTCAACTCCGTGGAAAATAAGATGCAGTTTAAATCCGCAAGCTAAAGCCGTATTTTCCCGAATTTTTTAAAATCGCGAGCTCTGAAGAAAGTTTCAGTTGGGTTCCGTTGTAAAAGGTCACTTGAAATTGCGCTTACAGTCCCTTTAAGAGGAATTTAAATTGAAAAAAACATCTAGTATTTATATGTAAAATATCTTTTACGTTTGACGTCAAAATAACAAATTGTAAATGAAAATCTGATAAATTTCTTATTATATTATTATAAAAATAACCCTGTGGAAGGTTTTTATAACAGAGACACCCTATATGGATGCTCTTATAAAACACACCCTGTAGAATGTTTTTTATATCAGAGACACCCTGTTTGGATTTCTTACTAAACACACCTTGTAGAATGTTTTTTTAAATCAGAGACACCCTGTATGGGTGTAAAGAAAATGTTCTGAAGTAGAAGACAAGATAGTCAGGGTTATAGATTGAACTTGTATAAAAGAGGACTGCTGGAGCCTTTTTGTTGAAATATATTGCAAACTATACACAGTAGATATTACAGAGGAGACATAGCATGAGTAGTAATATTACACTTTTACAAACTATACACAGTAGATATTACAGAGGAGACATAACATGAGTAGTAATATTTCACTTTTACAAACTATACACAGTAGATATTACAGAGATGGCATAACATGAGTAGTAATATTACACTTTTACAAAGTATACACAGTAGATATTACAGAGGAGACATAACATGAGTAGTAATATTACACTTTTACAAACTATACACATTAGATATTACAGAGGAGACATAACATGAGTAGTAATATTACACGTTTACAAACTATAAACAGTAGATATTACATAACATGAGTAGTAATTACGATTACAGAGGCGGTATTGGGTGTTAGACTATCCCAGCTTTCAATGTTGTAAGGTGTAAAACTACTCTACTGTCTCTGCTCTCTATGGTGTAAGGTGTAGGCTATGCTATTATCACCGCTTTCTATGATGTAAGGTGTAGGCTATGCTATTATCACCGCTTTCTATGGTGTAAGGTGAAAACTAATCTTCTCTTTTTTCTCTCTATGGTGTAAGGTGTAAACTACTCTATTATCTTCACGCTCTATGGTGTAAGGTTTAATAGAGTGTATTATTATATCTGCTCTCTATTGCTATGGTGAAAACTTTTTATAAACTAATCTACTATCTATTTTCTCTATGGTTTAAGGTGTAAGAACTAACAATAAAATCCCAAGCTGTCAGGAAACATTTTATACCTTCCTTGGTTCAAGAGTTATATTGTTCAAAATCCGATGCAAGTTTTCAAGATCTGGATGCTTTAGTCTTTATTTAATTTATTTTGTTCCGATGCAAGTTTTCAAATTCTGGATGCTTTAGTCTTTATTTAGTTTATTTTGTTCCGATGCAAGTTTTCAAGTTCTGGATGCTTTAGTCTTTATTTAGATTATTTTGTTCCGATGCAAGTTTTCAAGTTCTGGATGCTTTAGTCTTTATTTAGATTTTTTTGTTTTGATGCAAGTTTTCAAGTTCTGGATGCTTTAGTCTTTATTTAGTTTATTTTGTTTTGATGCAATTTTTCAGGTTTTGGATACTTTAGTCTTTATTTAGTTTATTTTGTTTCGATGCAAGTTTTCAAGTTCTGAGATGGAATTTAAAGAATTTGAGCCACCGTTTAAATCCACCAAAACCCGGTTTAAATTAAGCGCCGGCTTAAATCTTGAAACATTTGATACAATTTTAAGTGGGACCAACCATATTTAAACCGCGGCTTAAATTTAAACCGCCGCTCAAATTCTTTAAATTCGGCCACTGGATACTTTATTCTTTATTTAGTTTATTTTGTTCCTATGCAAGTTTTCAAGTTCTAGATACTTTAGTCTTTATTTTGTTTAGCCTTTTCAGTTGTTTTTATCCTAAACAATTTTATAATAAAAATTATAATGAAAATTATGAGACTTTATTGACGACCTAATCTATATAATAAAACAAGACATTCGTATATATTTATATGTTGCCATAGCCGGCCAAACGGCTGGACCGATTAGGCTGAATTTTTTTTGTGGACACTCATGGGTGCCCGGGGATGTTATATGCTAAAAAATCGAACATTTTTTTCCAACATTTTTTTTCCTTAATTAATTTAATATATATTTTTTTTCCTCGGGCAACCTGGGCCCTTCAGCTAGTAATCCTTAAAAATCAACAGCTGAAGATACATTTAGCTCTTTTGCACTGCCTTGAATATAGCCTTTAACTGCTAAACCTTTAGATATTCCAAAGAAAAAAGAAAAAAAACAGCTGCGGGTTACCAATAATATAATTATAAAAGACCGATAGGATTTTGTACAGTCGTCTATCAAATATCATCCTTTGTTTGTTGCCATGTATTAGTGCATATGCACCATATGCATTGCACCATGCAGTTCTTTGAATTTTTGAATTGCATACTTCAGAGAGAAGCTGCTTGATGCATTGAAAGGATATATCGCCCTAAGCACAGGTACGAAAATGTATGGCATGTGTATTATTTTGCATTGAGCAGTGCATATTATTCTTTTGGCCAATATTTCAAGAGATATTGCGCATTTCTAGGTTGAATGAGTTTGAAAAAAAAAAATTTCAATGTCTAAATCTACCGGGGTATTAGAAAATTGATAAAACAAAACTTGTATAGGTAGGGGTTGTCAATTGTTCATTTTTATAGGTTAAATAACTTTTAAAAATAAATTTGAACTTTTTAAGAGACCTTTCGTTTACAAACGATATTCTTTTTTGACGATCAAACTAATTGTAATAATGATGGAAAATAAAGACTTATTATATTTATTTTTACTCGTACCGTGTTTTGTATTTATATTGTGTCAGACGCCATTTCTTGAAACACAATTCTCATAATTAATTCTAAATAAAAAAAATGTTACTGAGCCAACTAAATAAATTAAACCTTACATTAACAATACAATATTAAGTCTATAGTTGAATATTACAAAAGATTTGAAAAATTTTCTTCAGATTAAATTGTTTTCTAACAATTCAATATTGTCTAATTAGTTTTGCCAGATTGGGAGATACTTCATTTCGAATATACTTGGTTTCCAATATTTTTAAAAAACACTTTTGTCATTAAACAGCTATCAAGAAATGTTTAGTAGAGGTCGTAGTTTGTACTGTATCGCCCAGACAGGGGGTAAATAAAGCAGACACTCAATAGGACTAGTAGCCGGTGCAACAAGGTTAACGCGATCAGACTTTAGGTTGAATTTACTTTTACTGAAGGGTTAGGGGTGCGTGAGAGGACACCCTATATTTACCAATAACAGACCTACTATTATTACCAAGGTATTGTACTGCTATGGGCGTGTACAGTACCGGCCTGGAACTGGTTTTTCTCCGTTGTTTACAATTCAGACCAATCAGAGCTTAATGTAAAGGTAGTTGTTTTTGGTTATCTTATCCTGTAATTTTCTTGTTTTGGTTATCTTATCCTGTAATTTTCTTGAATTTTGTATTTTTAAGTCTTTTATCCTGTGGAATGATTTGTCATTCAAGCTTGAAACAATAAAGAAATTAATTTCTTTGTGTCAATAAAATCATAAATTATAAAGATTATATGTTTATAATTATGATATATATATATATATATATTATATATGTTAAAGCATAATTATAAACCTAATGTTTACACATTTCTAGAAAAATATACATATCTTTTTTAAATAAGTTCAGAACATTTTCTATTGTTTGCAAATATACAGAGCGTCCCATATCATATTAGATTATCTCAAATCTTTAACGACAAAATAAACCCTTAATACTCGAAGAACTTATCATTTTCCGCAAGAAAATTCTTATATGAGCCTTATGTTATTTTTCAAATTGATTTATTCGAATTAAATTTTCTTATTAGTCCCGAAAATCGCAATTTAGACCCGTTGACGGTCTAATATGATGTGGGACACCCTGTACATAAATATTTATTTATTTCATTTCAGCTTGCTGGGATTCTAGTTCCTTTCTACAGTGTTTTTCTTTTCAATGAGCTTACAGCATCGGTTCTTCTAGCTCACGGCCGTCTTGACCTTCTTTTTATAGCAGCTGTCATAGGTAAGCATATTCATTCTTATAATTTATGGTCTTCTTGATCTTTTTATAGCAGCTGTCATAGGTAAGCATATTCATTCTTATAATTTATGGTCGTCTTGATCTTTTTATAGCAGCTGTCATAGGTCAGCATATTCATTCTTATAATTTATGCTCTTCTTAATCTTTTATTTATAGCAGCTGTCCTAGGTAAACATATTCATTCTTATAACTTATGGTCGTCTTGATCTTCTTTTTATAGAAGCTGTCATAGGTAAACATATTCATTCTTATAATTTATGGTCTTCTTGATATTTTTATAGCAGCTAGCATAGATAAACATATGTATTCTTATAATTTATGGTCTTCTTGATCTTTTATTTATAGCAGCTGTCATAGGTAAACATATTATTCTACGGATTAAAAGCTTTCCTAGTAAGCATTACCATAATATATATAAAAATCTGCATTTAGAGGATAAAACTGGGTTAATTACCATAATAATTATAAAAATCTGCATTTAGAGGATAAAACTGGGTTTAAAAGTTTAGACTCACTTTTAACCATAACTTTAAATCCATAATTTACTGTGTAATCATAAAGCATTAATTACATAAATTACAAATTATGATCCATTTATTACAAATATGATACATTAATTAGAAATTATGATACATTAATTACAAATTATGATACATTAATTACAAATTATGATACATTAATTACAAATTATGATACAGTAATTACAAATTATGATACATTAATTACAAATTATGATTAATTGATTTCAAAATATGATACATTAATTACAAATTATGATACAGTAATAAAAAATTATGATACATTAATTACAAATTATGGGAACGTAAATAGAAAACGCAGTATTAGAAGTTTAATTGAAGTCTGAGGGCGCACAATGCATTATTAGGATTCAAAACAGTGTGACATTTGTATATCGCAGCCTTTTGAAAAGGGGTATTTAAAATAAGATATACAATCTGATCTAAATTTTAAGGATGGTAAATTGAAATTGTTTTGGGATTCTAGCTTTTAAGATATTGAGAAAACAATACAAAAGTTTAATTATGATAATTGTTACAAATAGGGTCCGTGCAAATCACTGATGCTCGATTTAAGGCTAAAAAAAAATCTAATCAGTTTTTTTCTTCTAGGAAATACAGTTATTGGAGCAACCTTCATTGCAGGTTTAATAATTTGTTTATTATTGAGAATATTATTGAGAATTAAGGTTTCTATAAATTTCTCAGCAGGGGGCGAATCAATTTGGTTCAACGAGGAAAGTTTGAAAAGTACAAAAGGAACTGATTATTCGCGTATTTTTTAATTAGCAATGCAAATTTTACTTTTTCATTCCAAATAACAAGTAACATTATAGGGGGTACAGGCTAATATCGAATTGAATCGACAATTATAGGTTGTAATATTTAAATAATGGATTTTAAATTTAACTGAACTTTTTACGATCTGAATGGAATAATGAGACCCGTGATTGTGAATTTGTATGAACGATACGCACTTATGTATAAGAAGTTTTTAAACATAATTTCCCTATAGACGATTTCGAATTAAATCCGACATCATTTTTTCCTGAACTATCCCATTATACTTAAATTTTTTCTTAAAAAACTTAAATTGAAATCTTAAACAAAATCAAGATTAAAGTAAAAGTAAAAAAAACTTATTGTTTACTTTAAAAAGATTTAATCCCGACCAAAAGCACATTTTGTCCCATATAAAAACAAAAGAATAGTTACAAAACTAGTTTTTTTATTGAAGCAGGAATTGAAAGATCATAATATAAAAATTTGCATATTTAGTTGAGTATGAATTGATTCCATTGGTCCTGGAGAATGTTGCTATCATATTTGGATCTGGACTAGTTCTAGGATTTATTGTCAAGTTTATACTGCTCTGTGTTTGGATATCAAGATATGCTGACCCTTCAGCCTGCGCAGATAAGTCTGCTGACCCCGCGGCGAGTACAGACAGGTCTCCTGACCTCTCGGCTACTTTTTCCAATTCTGCATTCTCAGACCAGATCTCGGACCAGATCACAGCAACGGAGATGAAGTTTGTTTTCTGATAATCGTTAATATATCGTTAATTTACAGCATTTTACATTAATTTAATTGTTATGAAAATATTTGCTCGTTCAATTAAATTTATTTACAAATTTTGTTGTATTAGAGGAATTAGATAAATATGCACAGCTCAGCTCACGTGGTAAAATTCCTAATTGGGATAAAAAGTGTTTCTTTCAATTGGTTGAAGAAAAACAAAACCCAACAAAACGAAGAATTGACAACCTAAATGTCGATTTTGCAATCGTTCGATAAATGTTAAAAAAATAAGGATGTCAGAATTGAATCTTATTCAAAATATAAACTACAGCCCACACCGGACTATTTGAAATCAAACGTGTTTGGTCTTTAATTCAATAATCATTTACTTTACAGATTTGTTTATTTTATACATTTTTATTCAAAATGCATATGCCAACAAAAAGTATTTTAAAAAAGGCTTACAAATTATGTTTAATGGGTCAAATTGGGATCGAAAATTACAGCTCTCCAGAATATTGACAGAACCGTTAAATCCACGTGAGCCTGCCTTACGCTATGAATATTATTATACAAATAGGGGTTCTGAACATATTTTCAAATGTTTGAAAAAATACTAGAAACGAGCAAATATATAAAAGTTAAAGTTTCAAATAAAATGAGTTTTAAAAAAACAATTGGAATTTGTTCTGCATCTAACTTTCTTGGACAAATTGTTGGTTCTTCCTCCGATCCTCGATCGATGCATTTTTATACGTGCTGCATATTTTCTGCAAGTACCGGGTTACCCACAAAGAATGAGACTTCAGAGATTATATATATCTAACACATAAAATACAATCAATAAATATGGCCGATAAAAAAATTAAATATGTTTTCTAGTATATTTTTTGTTTTGCTCCTTTTATTTTTTTTTAATAAAGCTAAACATTTTAATCCTTTGAAATAAACGTACTGTCAATAGGTGTAATCAAGCATTTTTTTCATAATGATATTTTGTTTCTCTGAATGTTTATTAAAAATAACAACATTTGTGTATACTACAGTGTGTCCCAAGAAACATGGAAATTCTTTGACAAGTTTTATATCGTCTTCGATCCATTTTTCGCGAACATAATAATTGCAGTTCCTTCAAGTATCAAAAACGCCTAGTCTTGAGATTTTCAAAATGTTGTCTACCATTTTTGTATTTTCAAAATTTACGGAGATATTGCAAAATTTGCACAAATTTCTAATTTAATTAATAACTCAAAATTATTATTAAATTTAATATCTTGGTCAATTTTTAAAAAGAAAAGTAGAAAAGTAGAAAAGTAGAAAAGTAGAAAAGTAGAAAAGTAGAAAAGTAGAAAAGTAGAAAAGTAGAAAAGTAGAAAAGTAGAAAAGTAGACAACTTCATGAAAAGCTCGTCAATGACATACAGCCTCGTTTTTATTTACTTTGCGATGCATTAAATATCAAAGTTCAAAGACGAGTTTCAAGTTGTCCATTTCACATAATAGTTTCCTATGACCAGAATATACCATTGATTTTTTTTATGTGAAAATGGATCCCATGTCAGGCAGTAACATTTCTTGTTCAAGGTTGTAAGGCAAGGAAAGTTATTTCAGAGGTGTAAGCATCTTTTGTACTGCAGTGTACTGTCTCCGGGCGGAAATGTAAACACAAGACGGATGTCGAAGCCTGACATGATGGGATCCATCTTTCAAATATAAAATCAATGTAATATTCTTGTCATAAGAAACTATTATGTGAATTATCAATTTATCAAAATTTAATGCTTTTAACCTCCTCGGATACTAAACGAACACTGATGCATCTATTCTTGTTTACAAATTCCGCCCAGAGAAAACTGGTTTTAATATGTACGCAGAGTATACGCAACTGCAATTAACTTGCCTTGCAATACAACCTCGGTCTTGTGTTTACTTTACCGCCCAGAGACAGTACACTGCAGTACTAAAAATGCGTACACCTCTGAAATAACTTGGAAATAACTATCTTTACATTACAATCCTTTGAGTTTACTGAAGTATTAAAGTTAAAGCGACATATACAAATCTATCTAACCAGGAAATATTGTTGTTCACAAATCTCCAGGTTGCGTGCAATCTGAACTGCAAATTATAAGGTTGTTGTCTTTTCAACCTTTTTTACAGGCACTGTGCGCATGTTTAGAGACAATGCAAAAAACGCGATTTTCATAGTTTTTTTTAATGTCGCGGCCCTGCATTGTAATAAAAAAATTACACAGAGAACCAGCAAATTTTGGAATAGGAAGACTACTTTTTGATTCAAGAGTTGACATATTTTAATGTTTCAGTGAAGTCAGAAGCGTTAAGGGGTAGACAGTAGACAGTAGACAGTAGACAGTAGACAGTAGACAGCAGACAGTAGACAGCAGACAGCAGACAGCAGACAGTAGACAGTAGACAGTAGACAGTAGACAGTAGACAGTAGACAGTAGACAGTCAGATTATGTTTGTAGTTGTTAACAAATTTTACTCTGAATTCTGAATTCTGTAACTTTAAATATTTCGTGACTAAATTATATAAAGTAATAAGCTCTAAAAACAAAACAATAAATGCAAACGCTTGTCGATTAATTCTTCGATTTAGTTTTCTCGGAAAATTATTCAATTCATTTCAGTTTTATTTCCAGTTGATTAATTGAATAATTGATAAGTGCATTACTCGGGAAAACAGAGCTTGTATAGGAAGTAACTGCGCCTTTGCCACTAACTCTTATATTCTAATCCCGGTTACTTTGTTATCCATTACTTTAGACTGAAGATATATAAAATTATGAATTCTTTTTTATTAAATAATCTAAGTTTAAAATATCAAATGTTTAAACCATAAGTTTGCAAAGATATATGGATAAGTAAATTTAAGTTTGTGACAAGGATCTATTCCCTTGAAATGCAATACTGAATGGGTCTAGATATGACATTTCATGGATATAACATTTTATAAATTGGACATTTCATAGACTGAGGAGATTTTTTACAAATGATATTTTTTTTTAAATTTTTTTTCTTCCATATCAATTTTTTTATTCGAATTTTTTCTTATTTCACGGGGAACACGGGTAGACAGCTAGAGTAACATTGATTAAATTAAAACTTAAAATTTTTAAAGGTTTTCACAGATGAAATAAGTTCTTAAAAAAACAACTAAAATACTCCACATGTACGTTTTTAAAAAATTTAGAATTTTAATTTTAAATTTAAGAAGAAATTTCGTCAGTAAACATTCTCTTCTGTCAATGAAAAATCTTCTCTGTCTATGAAATGTCTTATCTATGAAATGTCCTATCAATGAAATGTCCTATCTATGAAATATCCGTCTATAAAATGTCGGTCTATGAAAAGTCCTATCTATGAAATGTCCTTTCCCTGAAATGTCTCCTTTCTATGAAATGTCTTTCTATGAAATGTCTTTCTATGATTAATGTCTTTCTATGAAATGTCTTTCTATGAAATGTCTCCTATCTATTTAATGTCCGTCTATAAAATGTCCTAACTAAAAAATTTCCTATCCATGAAATGTCATATATATGAAATGTCCTATCTAAGAAATGTCTTTTTATGAAATGTATTTCTATAAAATGTCCTTCTATAAAATGTCTTTCTATGAAATGTCCTCCTATGAAATGTCCTATTTATTAAATGACCTATCTATGAAATGTCATAATTTTATAATGTCCTATCTATGAAATGTCTTTCTATAAAATGTCCTTCAATGAAATGTCCTTCTATGAAATGGCACAACGCCCTAGATTCTATGAATGACGTGCAGTTCTTAGTTTTTATTTGAAGTAGAAGTTAAAAAAGAAAAGAAAATTGACGTAAATAAAATTAAATCAAACCAAATGTCGACGTAATTTCTTAAACCTATTTCCCACAAAGAACAATAGAGAGAAATATGCCTAATTTCCTTGAGACCTGTATCTGGGTAACAATTAAGAATTTGTAAAATAGTTTTCTATCGTTAAAAAGAGATCAATTCTATCAATTACTGTGCTTGTTTGAGCTAAATAAGTTTGCAAGTTACGCTTATATTGTGGAAGACGATGCCTGACCGCCTTAAACAAGTTCCACAAGATTCAACGGAATGAGATAGAATGGATCAGCCCCCCTGGATCGGTAAACTCTATGTTTTCTATTGGTGTTTCAGGCCCCTGAACGGGTGCCTGAACCCCTCTCCCCCTTTACAAATTCCAAGGCACGTTCCTTAGTTCAGTGTACTCACTAAACAGACCCAGTTCAGTGTACTCACGAGACAGTCCCAATTCACTAAATAAGTGATTTATGAACTTCTAATAATGTTTTTTTTTTGCTTTGTAACGACATTAAATTCACTTTCAGATTGCTTTAATGTAGTTTTCCTCTCCCACATTTTTGTAATTCTTATTGTAGCAAAAAATAAGTTTTTTAATTAAAAAATCCGAACGGTTTTTTACGATGAAAAAAAGTCCAAATACGATAATAATCCCATTGTTTTTACTCAGCTAGACACAAGTTTAATGTTCAGATACAAAAATGTAAAAAAATTATTTTACCCCTGGCTAATCATTTATTCATATATCTATGAAACAAAGAGTTGAATTCTATGAAACGAGCTGAATACACAAAATAAAACATTTTCTCCGAATTTGGACAATTATCGACGCATGGAAAATAATGTAATAGACATTGTTAAAATATTTACCTTTTCTTCGCTTTTAACATTTTAATTCCAAATTAACCAAAATTTTATTTAAGTTTAGACAATTAATCCAAGGAAGGAAAAGTTTTAATTGGAGCTGTGTCCCGCGTGTGGTAGGAAAATTTCAAAAATATTAAAAAGTTTTGACAGAAAATTAGTACCAGCTTAAAGAACTAGTTTCATATTTTATTGAAAGTTGACGGTAGACAGTAGACATTAAACGGTAGACGGTACACTGTAGACAGTAGACAGTAGACAGTAGACAGTAGACAGTAGACAGTAGACAGTAGACAGTAGACAGTAGACAGTAGACAGTAGACAGTAGACAGTAGACAGTAGACAGTAGACAGTAGACAGTAGACAGTAGACAGTAGACAGTAGACAGTAGACAGTAGACAGTAGACAGTAGACAGTAGACAGTAGACAGTAGACAGTAGACAGTAGACAGTAGACAGTAGACAGTAGACAGTAGACAGTAGACAGTAGACAGTAGACAGTAGACAGTAGACAGTAGACAGTAGACAGTAGACAGTAGACAGTAGACAGTAGACAGTAGACAGTAGACAGTAGACAGTAGACAGTAGACAGTAGACAGTAGACAGTAGACAGTAGACAGTAGACAGTAGACAGTAGACAGTAGACAGTAGACAGTAGACAGTAGACAGTAGACAGTAGACAGTAGACAGTAGACAGTAGACAGTAGACAGTAGACAGTAGACNGTTACGCTTATATTGTGGAAGACGATGCCTGACCGCCTTAAACAAGTTCCACAAGATTCAACGGAATGAGATAGAATGGATACGGGGCATTGTACTGACGGACAGTCTACAATTGTGATATCGAGATAGACTCATGTTCTGAACCCTCTAGTAATAAGTAATAAGAAATATATATACTGGAAGTTATTTATGCGTTTTTATTAGAGTCCGACCCACGTCCTCTATATTGGTGACCCCCGACTTTGAACATACAGTTAAACGCTATCCAGTTTCGTGATTTTCTTAAACTTTGAACATTAAGTGATACATCCAAGCATCATGACGGACCTTAAAGAAACTCCAACCGAGTACATCGCCAAAGTCTCCGTCAAGCTCCCGGATTTTTGGACAGAGGACCCCAACTTGTATTTCCTTCATGCAGAGGCTGCCTTCAGAAACATCCAAATCACACAGCTACTCCAAGAGCTAATCAGCTATATAGCTACTCCCGGAGCTAATGAGCTACACAGCTACTCCAGAAGCTAATTAGCTATACAGCTACTCCTGGAGCTAATCAGCTACACTGCTACTTCCAGAGCTAATCAGCTAAACTGCTACTCCCGGAACTAATCAGCTATATAGCTACTCCCGGAGCTAATGAGCTATATAGCTACTCCCGGAGCTAATGAGCTACACAGCTACTCCAGAAGCTAATTAGCTACACAGCTACTCCTGGAGCTAATCAGCTACACTGCTACTCCCAGAGCTAATCAGCTATGCTACTCCCGGAGCTAATGAGCTACACAGCTACTCCCAAAGCTAATCAGCTATACAGATACTCCTGGAGCTAATCAGCTACACTGCTACTCCAGAAGCTAATCAGCTACACAGCTACTCCTGGAGCTAATAAGCTAAATCTTTGCTACTCCTGGAGCTAATTAGCTATACCTCAGCTACTCCTGGAGCTAATAAGCTAAACCTTGGCTACCCCTGGAGCTAATAAGTTGTACTTCAGCTACTCCTGGAGCTAATAAGCTAAACTCAGCTACTCCTGGAGCTAATAAGCTAAACCTCGGCTACTCCTGGAGCTAATTAAATATACCTCAGCTACTCCTGGAGCTAATAAGCTAAACTTCATGGCTACTCCTGGAGCTAATAAGCTAAACCTCAGCTACTCCTGGAGCTAATAAGCTAAACCTCAGCTACTCCTGGAGCTAATAAGCTAAACCTCGGCTACTCCGGAGCTAATAAGCTAAACCTTAGCTACTCCTGGAGCTAACAAGCTATACCTCGGCTACTCCTGGAGCTGCAAATGTAGTGGCTGACAATCTCCTTGTCCCCCTCCAGCATCTCCTCTTGCTCCGAAATATCCTCCCGCTCCACAACTGCCTCCTTCCCCTGGGGTTAAGGTGTCTGAGGTGTCGGCGGTGTCTGAGGTTAAGACGATGCCTGACCGCCTTAAACAAGTTCCACAAGATTCAATGGAATGAGATAGAATGGATACGGGGCATTGTACTGACGGACAGTCTACACATGTGATATCGAGATAGACTCATGTTCTGAACCCTCTAGTAATAAGTTATAAGAAATATATATACTGGAAGTTATTTATGCGTTTTTAATATCATATTAATATAATCAGATTTTAATAACATTTAATAATATCCCTTAACATTAAAAATTACGAAACTAATGGATCGTTTGGGTGCGAATAATAGCCGTGCACAATTTGCTTAGCAGCTAGAGTTTCCAAGAATTCCGTTGCGCGGAATGGGGAGGATTTACTTGGGATTGCGTGAAGAGTTGTGCGGATTTGCAAGGAATTGCACGGAATTGTGGGATTTGCTAGGAATTACGGGAAATTAATGGACTCGAAAGTAAAATTAATTTGATTTGCACTTTTCCGGACTTGTGTTGATCTGCATCGAATATAAAATGAAAGGTTTGAAGCAAAACCTCTCAAATATTTTAAACTCAACTTCATGACTAAATTAAATCAAGGTTTGAAGAGTTTAGTCCAGCCTGAAATCTAATTAAATCAAGGTTTGAAGAGTTCAGTCCAGCCTGAAATCTAATTAAATCAAGGTTTAAAGAGTTTAGTCCAGTCTGAAATCTAGTTAAATCAAGGTTTGAAGAGTTTAGTCCAGCCTGAAATCTAATTAAATCAAGGTTTAAAGAGTTTAGTCCAGCCTGAAATCTAATAAAATCAAGGTTTAAAGAGTTTAGGCCAGCCTTAAGTCTAATAAAATCAAGGTTTAAAGAGTTTAGTCCAGCCTAAAATCTAATCAAATGTTCAATTAAATTATCAAATGTTCCAAGGTATAGCATTAAAGGTTATAGTAAATGAGGGTGATTCAATTTAAACTTTATATTTAATTCAGAACATTAAACAATAATATGCGCCCGCCTCTCTCCCCCCCCTCCCCCACCTTTTTTTATAGAATGTGTACCAAGTATTATTATGTCATACCTGCAATTCTCTATGAATTTGTTATCTAAAAAGTTAATTCGGCTGCATGCTGGCACCCATATCGATAAAACTTAATTTTGGTTGGTCTATTTTTGTTTAATATAAAAGATGGGGAGAGAAGTCCCCCCCCCCTTAAACCATTTCCAGCTAAAAGACGCGATGAGCCACGATACCCATTACTCGGCATTTAAAAATTCCGGAGTTTTTATTCCACTTTAAAAATATTAATCTTATGTTCAAAGATCAAATATATTTACTGAATAATTCAATTATATTTTTACGGACATAGTGAATTAAACATTTAACTTTAATACTGTACTTTACAAACTTTTTACTTCATTTTGCAAATATTTTTATTATAATTTTAAAATACAATGGATAGAGTCACGTCACCACTTTTTACTTTAAGTAATTTAATAATTCAGAATAAATTGTCAAATTTTCGCCCACCAACAGCTTGCTTTCCTAACACCATCGTAAAATTTTCTTTTTACTTTATTTTCTTTATTGAAGTATCAATAAAAAGTACTGCTTCAAGATCTCCAAGCAACTCTGACGTTTTTTTCAAATCCAATAAATTTAAACTTTCTGTAAACCTTTTGATCTACCATAAAGGCAATGCAGACATAATAAGGAACCCTCAATTTAAAGTGCTATGTTCTTTAATTCACAATAGTACCTTAACAGCTGTGTCTGTTAAAGAGAGGTATGGAATAAGGTATCCATCATATTCTGTTTGCCATTTGATTATTTTTGATTGTGGTTTCACTATCAAGTGACAAGCGGATTTCTGTCAGAGAAATAATAGAGGAAAAAGTTCAAATCCAACACTAAACTGTGAAACCAGGAAAAAACGAAATATTCCACATTTTAGATCAGATAGTAGTCCAAGCCCGGTCTCTTGGTTAGTGGTTAGCTTTCCTGACCGTATATCCAAGCCCGGTCTCATAGTTAGTGGATAGTTCTCCTGACCGTATATCCAAGCCCAGTCTCATGGTTAGTGGATAGTTCTCCTGACCGTATATCCAAGCCCGGTCTCATGGTTAGTGGATAGTTCTCCTGACAGTATATCAAAGCCCGGTCTCATGGTTAGTGGTTAATTTTCCTGACCGTATATCCAAGCCCGGTCTCATGGTTAGTGGATAGTTCTCCTGACCGTATATCCAAGTCCGGTCTCATGGTTAGTGGATAGTTCTCCTGACCATATATCCAAGCCCTGTATCATGGAGAGTGAATAGTTCTCCTGACCGTATATCTCACTGCATGGATGAATGTTCAGGTTTTTTTTCTGTAAATTATCCAACAGGGAGAAGTACCATTAACTCGGCTATTAAATATTAATGCACCCAACCTTATAGTTTTCCATGCAGAATGGGAGGGAGGGATTTTTGCACAGAAAGTCCCCAGTAATTATAATGATCAGTTTTCTATCGGGTATAGATTAAAAAACTATGCGAACTTATCGTCGAAGTCGAAATTGATTAAATGAATGTTGCTCAAATCAACCAAACCGTAACTTAGAGAGTTGCAATAGAAAATAAAAACAGATGGTAACATGAAATATGTGATACATAATATATATTAGTTTAAAAGGTCATTTTCCACCCATTGTTGGACAGTTTTAAAATTAAACGGGCAACGCCGCGGACATCAGGGTCACATACAATTAATGTTTGATTTGGTTTTAAATCTTGCATGTTTTCTAATTATGGCAACCCTTATTGAAGAGAAAATGAGGTTTGAAGTCCTTGCTCTTCTGATATCGAATCTTAGGAAATGAACTGAGTTCTTGCCACAAAGCTAATTCCATAAATCTTTGTATATATCTTTGCAATGTGATAGACCTTTAATATTTCAAGGTATGAATTCTACTTTAAAAAACGTCTGAAGTTTGAAATATCAATGGTTTACACCAAGATTTAAAAGATATGTAAAAGGATAAGACCATTTTTGTTAACCCTAAACAATGAGTTCTCCGTTGTAAAGTCGTCTTTAACTTAAATTGTCTCTCGGAGACCACCAAACCAAACCTTACCTCCCAGATAGCATAAACAAACCTCACGTGAAGTAACTCAATTTTAAAAAGTTAAACAAAAGAAAAATATTCATAAAAAAATAGTTGTTTACATTGATAATTAATTGTCATTTTATTTCAGAAGATAAAACGTCTTTTTAGTACTGTTTATACCATAATTTGTACCCGCCTTCAATCCATTAGATCGTAAGATTTTTTTCAATATAAACATTATTTTCACTATATGTACTCACACTAATCAAATGTAATTTTTCAGGAAATAAAGAGATTCAATTATTATCGATTTTATTGGAGACGGTTTATATTCTGTTTGTGTAGCAGTCGAAGTAATCGGGATCGATATTTTGGGAAAATAAATACCCTTCAAATTCCGACCTTAGCTGCCCTGTTTTGTTATTTTATTCGAGAAACTCCTTTCTTGGGTCCAACAATTTTAGTGTGTGGCAAAATCTCAGTTTCTTAAAAAAACTTAACTGTAAAGGACCGTAGACGTATTGTTTCATGTCAGAATTAAACACTTTTTAAGCTAATGGATAAATGGCAATAGGTTCAAAGTGTACCGTTGTGAATTGTACATTCGTCTTGGAGGGTCATTTTATTTTGAATAAATGTGTAATAAAATCTTAATAATGTTTATTCTGTGTCTGAACATTGTAAGCAAAGTCTAAACACACCATTAAACTTCGCTATTGACTTTATCGTAAGAAAGATTAAGTTTTGCATTTTAGAAAGAAATGAACTTCATTGAACATTTAGTAGGAGGAAGGAAACTCAATACTATTGACTGTAAGATTGATTTAAAAACTTTATTCTTTCTTTTAAGAAATAAGAAAACTTTATCTATCACATCCTATTTTATAGAGAATTCCCGTATAGTTATGGGATCGTGAATCAATTAAACCATTTTCAGCTTATTCTAATGAGTGGTATTGAAATAAATTGGTTTTATGAAGATAATCGGAAACCGTTCGATAATGTGCCGACATAACACAAAGAAGACGCACATGAAACAGACAAAAACAATTATTGCAGATTTAAACCTGGCCATGTTTACTAAACAGAACAGGACGTACAATGAATTTTGTTTTTACAATAAATCATAACAAACATTTAAGAAAGTAAATTCAATACGAGCACTCCACGTCCCCCCCCCTTAATCCTTAAAATCTTCCTTCCTTAATTATAACCTCCTTCCACATGACTTCTGATTCTCAACCCCCCCCCCCCTCCCCTTCCAGCCCTCCTAACCACCAAACTTCAAGGATAGTTTAGGATTATGGGAATGCAATTAACCCTGAAGAATAATGTAGAACAAGCCTAAGTATGTTCAGATGTCAGATTATTTATTCATAAACATTATTTTATTACATTAATTCCCTTCAAGATAATTTCATCTGCCAACTACTATACACCGTGACCAGGAACCCACCACACCCAGAATCTTAAAGAGATTGTAAACGAAACTTTAAACCTAAAAATTGGCATGTCTGATTTAGAATGCCCTTTAAACCTAATTTTGAATATCAATCAGGAATATTTCTATCATAGAAAGAATAGAGTTTTTGCCCCAAACTCAAATTTTCACATCCTGATATCTTCTCAAACGAATGGCGTTAACCTTTAATGCTTCAAACTTTCATAGTTTGAAATATTAATGGTCTAAGACATTGGATTGCAAAGATATAAAGATATAGCTGGATAAAGATATAGCTGGATAAAGATATAGCTGGATAAAGATATAGCTGGATAAAGATATAGCTGGATTAGATATAGCTGGATAAAGATAAAGCTGGATTAGATAAAGCTGGATTAGATAAAGCTGGATTAGATAAAGCTGGATTAGATAAAGCTGGATTAGATAAAGCTGGATTAGATAAAGCTGGATTAGATAAAGCTGGATTAGATAAAGCTGGATTAGATAAAGCTGGATTAGATAAAGCTGGATTAGATAAAGCTGGATTAGATAAAGCTGGATTAGATAAAGCTGGATTAGATAAAGCTGGATTAGATAAAGCTGGATTAGATAAAGCTGGATTAGATAAAGCTGGATTAGATAAAGCTGGATTAGATAAAGCTGGATTAGATAAAGCTGGATTAGAAAATCTGAATATGTGGCAAAAACTCAGTTCCTTTGCTGATTACTTTACAATTTCTTTCATTGTCTCCGAATCGTAAATCCACAAATCGCAACTTATTTTTATATAAAACCAATTTTGATAAATGAAAGAAGAATCTCGTATTTATCTTTGATTAGGCAACGATTTTTTAAAGAGTCCCTTTAAGTGGGTATCGTTGATGGAACCCACTGAATATCCTCTTCTGTGTCTACAAACTGATATGTATTTTTATTTTAGATGTAGAAGATTAACAACCCAATCAAATCTGGTTACAAATGTTTAAAGTGTTGAGCTCTGAATCCTGTTGGAAATATGTATAAGAATCCTGTTAGAAATATGTATAATAATCCTGTTGGAAATATGTATAAGAATCCTGTAAGAAATATGTATAATAATTCTGTTGGAAATATGTATAAGACTCCTGTTTGAAATATGTATAAGAATCCTGTTGGAAATATGTATAAGAATCCTGTTGGAAACTGTGAAACCCGTTTACAACTTTACACCCGTTAAATAAAGATTTTTTCGCATTTTCTATTTTAGACTTTTTTGTTGAACTAAATATTTAAAATATTAAAAAATGTATAGCTGTTTACACCATTTTCTACAGATTTTGAATTAGAGTTGATCCAATATGAATAAAAGTGAAAATACATTGATACCAAAAGCCTGTGTACTTTTATGAGATAAACTCTCGATAAAATGCTAGATAAAGATATCTCTAATTTTATAATTTATGATGGTGTCAACACTAGATATCTCAAACCTGGACTATTTAATAGAACATAATTTATAATTTAAATTATCAAAGATTTTCACGATAGTTATTAGAGCAATATATTTTGTGGCGATTATTCAGTTTCTTTGAACCGATCAAATTGGAGAAAATAATTTCATATTTTTTATTTTGAAATACGGAATGTTTGCGCATAAACCAAATACACAAATAAACAAACTATCTGAAAACATGTTTTTTAATAACATATTTTGGAAACTTAGCACTATACAACAACATTCACGTCACGTGTATGTACGGCACCTTAATCATGTCAATTATAAACAATCATTATCACGTTTTATTTCATTTAAAAATGTCAAAGAAAAAAAAATAATGATTTTGAAGTTGGTTTAGATTTTAAGAAGTTAAACCCTTTCATTAAGTTTCCATTCCTTTTCTACTAAATGTTTTTAGTGAGAGAAATCAATCATTGCCATTTAAACCGTTATTTGAACCTTAATGAAGTAAATACCGTCGTTGTTTAAAATGGTTGAATTTTGACAATTTCCTTCTTCGAAACTGCTGGTTTTAACTCTGCTAGTCACTTTTTACAGTGGTCGGCGATTATTTCAATACAATGAAGGAGACCTTTTTATTTAATTTTGGATTGGAAATAATTAAATAGAAGATTTTTTATTTTAAATATTCTCTGTGTTGTCATGTTTTTTTTGTGTATCCTTGCTGATTAAAAGCTTGATATAAATCAAAATTGTAAATGGAATGTCGTCTTCATTACGTTGATAATGCGACCAAGAATGTTAGAGAAACCGCAAGAACTGTAAGTTCTGTTTTACTTGATCACAATTGATATCTCCATATTTGTTTAGTCTGGTTTCATAATGTTTAGTTTAAACCAGAGATGATTAAGTCAATGGGTCAGACTGTAGTCTTGTGCGTTCACCTGTCAGCTAGTTAACTCTCATTTTAAGTTGTGTTCATTGTGTTCCTATTCCTACATCTATTTAAAGGGTTGTGAGTTTTTATGAAATAATGATTTTATTTAATGTTGACTCGTTATTTATAAGAAAAGGACCAATTTGACTGAGTTAAGTTATAAGGTTAGGTTAGATAAAATACTTTGTGTATTTCATACAATCAGAAGATAGAATATCCTACTTCAAAACCTAGCTTTACAACTAAGTGGAGTATATAAGAAGAAGGAAACATTTTAGAATAAAGTAATGTAGATAGTGAAGGTATAAATTCTAACTTTTAAATGGAAAAAGTGAATAACTTATACAGCAAACTCATATATCTTTACAGATATCTATTCAGATGACTTTAACCCTTTTCACATTAAGCTTTCATATCTTTTCTACATTATAGGACAAATTCATCCTGTCCGGTCAAAAATATCAATTTCATTGAAACTTAATGTCGTAAAGAAATTTGAGGATTCAGTTAAGGTTCTTTTCTGAATATGAACACTTTTGATAATATTTACATTTACATTAGCATAAAATATTAGAAACAAAACTAAAAACAAAAATAAACAAAAATTAACCCAATCTGTTCTGAAAATAATATCTCATTGAACAAAAAAATTCTTAATTTTGCTAGTCCGATTTAAAATAATTGACCCTTTTTTATACTTTACGTAAACTAACTGCACTTTAAAATATTTGACCCGTTATAAAGATACATAACTTACGAATTGATCAGTAGATAAAATTTATTAAATTCTAATTTTTGGATATTTTTAAAAATCTTAATGCATGAAAATAAAACAGATTTAAATAGTAACAACAATTTAATTGAATAAAACTATTGATTATTAGAATATTCTGTTTAATGCCTTTTTAACAATCTTCTCCTTGTTCCAGTAATATACACTAGACACTCCGAGCAGTACAGTGCCAATACATACACAACCAAACACAGGCCTTGTCCACTAGAGAAACAAATAAATATAAATACAAACTCTAGTTTTCTAATTACGGCATATATTTTTGCAACCAGAGGGTTGACCAATAAACATGTCTGTTTAATGTAGAAAAATGAGGTTAGTAATCAGTTCAATTAATGCAAAATAAAGATTATTTTTATATTTTTCCTTCACAATTATATATTTCCTTAGTAATTATTAAATCATCTATATTTTTGTACAAATTTTCACTTTTAAAACATTATCAGGGATTTTTTTCAGTTTTCAGTTTGATACTTTATTAATAACTAGCTGAAGGGCCCGGCGTTGCCCGTGGGAAAAAAAATCACTTTTTTTAACCTAAAACACCCCCCGGCCACCCATGAGTGTCCACAAAAAATGTCAGCCCATTCGGTCCAGCCGTTTGGCCGGCTATAGGCAACATATATATATATATATATATGAATGTCTTGTCTTATTTTATAGATACAAGTCTTTTTAGAAGAAATGATATTATTAGAAACACTGGTGTTTTTCACTTTAGAATTGAATAAACATGAAGGAACTGTAGAGTGTGGAGTGTAGAGTGTATAGTGTAGAGTGTAGAGTGTAGAACGTGTAGAGTGTAGAGTGTAGAGTGTAAAGTGTAGAGTGTAGAGTGTAAATGTAATTTCAAGTAACTCTCAATTTATAAATTGTAATGTCAGATTTCTTTGATATTTTTTTCTGAAAAGAAATAGTGCACTAGATATATCACTCAGCTTCTCTTCAAAGTTTATCATTTTCAATTTGTTTTCTCTATACAATAACCTGCATTTTTTATATCTAGATATATTTTACATTATTAATGAGAACAAGGTTAAAGGGTACTGCTGTGAATCTGATATGTCCTCTTGTAGATGGACTGAATTGCTTGAAATTACAAAATTAGTTCCTTTGACCGTAAAGATGAAAAAGGGGACAAAATTCCCTCCCAAAAAAATATCACCCCAACTTCATTATTTTTTTTATAAAGTTAGAACTTTTTGCTGTGAATGTTATTCATTAATCTGATTCCTCTTCGATATCTCGTGGTGGCTAATAACCTGAAGGGATATCCCGTGGTGGTAATAACCTGCAATGATATCCCGTGGTGTTAATAGCCTGAAGGGATATACCGTGGTTGTAATAGCCTGAAGGGATATCCCGTGGTGGTAATAAACTGCAATGATACCCCGTGGTGTTAATAGCCTGAAGGGATATCCCGTGGTGGTAATAACCTGAAGGGATATCCCGTGGTGGTAATAACCTGAAGGGATATTTCGTGGTGGTAATAACCTGCAGGGTTATCCCATGGTGGTGATAGCCTGAAGGGATATCCCGTGGTGGTAATAGTCTGCAGGGATATCCCATGGTGGTGATAGCCTGAGGGATATCCCGTGGTGGTAATAACCTGCAGGGTTATCCCATGGTTGATAGCCTGAAGGGACATCCCGTGGTGGTAATAACCTGAAGGGATATCCCGTGGTGGTAATAACCTGCAGGGATATTCCGTGGTGGTGATAATATGTAGGGATAACTAAAATGAAGGGATCAAGCATTGAAACTCAAATTTAAAAGTGCCAACATTAGATATCGAGATCTATGTTTAAGATTAACGATTCAAAAGTTTATTTTTCTTTATCTTTATAGTATTTTCTCAGAACATCACATAATGAAGATTAACTATGATTGATGAACAAAATCTATACACAAATATTAAGTTTATCTATCTTTAGATATAAACATTTCATTTTTCTCAGAATGCATGATTGCAAGGTAACTGTGAATTGTAAATTCATATAGTAAATGGACATAAATTGCTAGTGGTAATAATTACATCTTTATTTTGATCATAAATATTAGGATTATGTATTTCCGGATTTGTATCAAATTCAAATTTTTTGAATTAAGAGATAGTGGTTTATACAATTCTTGTGAGAATACTTTTTCCATGATCCCTTAGATAAAAGTTTTTGCAACGAACATAATCAATTTGAACCTCTAATTTTATAAAGTGTTTTACTAACCTTAGTTTTTACGGCATATTCGATGGCTCCGCCAATAATTACAGATCCGTTGAGAAGTCCAAAATAGGTCATCACCTTTCTTCGATTCTCCTACAAATATTTACTCAATCATCTAATTTGACCATGACTATTTTTAGTATTATCTGTTTAATCAAATTTGCAATTAATAAAGAATAAAACGAAACACATATTGGTTTATGTACTCTAGCAAAAAGTCACTGAACAAAATTAATAAAAAGAATTTTTAGTTCTGCTGACAAATATATATTTTCAATTAAGCCTAGCTTACCTTCACTCGTTTAGCCATAGCCTTTATATCCTCTTTGACCTCAACAATTTTTTCTGCATATTTTTCTTCCTCTCTCCTCCTTCTAGCAGTCTTTTTCTTACCTCGCCCTACCATTCTGAAAAAATTGTTCAATAATAATTTAATTTGCGGATTTTTTGATATTTTTCTCAAGGATTTCTAACTACAATTTTGTCAAATACTTGTTTATTAGCTAAATGTATTCATCACTAAATATACAGATAACGATAAAAATATTTTTTTTCTCGTTAGGAACGTTCTAATTACAAATTAAGTAATTAAATCTAAGGACGGCATTCAAAATACTGAAAATTTTGAAAGAACTGTACATATTTAAAATCTTGTGCAAACTTTCCTGGAAGAGTATATTTTTAACTGCATATGAAACACATTTAAATTTTAGATAAGGTACAAATTGTACAGTGTTTTAGTATAAATATTTTATGAGGCACCTTACATGATCTTCAGTTTTTGCAAATACGGGGAATTTTTCCCAGTTTAGTGTTATATAGAAATTTCGGCAAACGCCTTGAAACCATACCAGAGAATTAAATGACGTTGAGAATTGAATTTGTTTTTTTGTCATCGCAGTCTGAGAATTTCTGAAATTTCCCAGTCTTTATGTTTCGTGCTGTAGATCCCTAGTGTTTTACTGATAGCAAAGCGTATTTACTTTTTTAAAACATTCAAACGTTTTGTCATGCTTGAATACTTTTTTGAAATTTAGTTTTTAATAATTTGCTTTTTATCAAATAGTACCAACTGTGTTTGGAATAAAAGGCTGTTTAAGTTTCATTTAGTTAAACCGCGATGGATTGATGAACGTTTTTAGTATTCTGGGTCTCTGAAACTCCATGAAACATATTTGAGTGCTTGGATTGGCTAAATTGTGTTACTTATTCTCAACTACAGTTTGCGTAATTTGGAGCATTAGTTAATCAGGTGTTACAAAATACTCATGACATACATACTTAAATGATGTAACGATTTTAGTATTAAAATGTCTGCTTGGCATATTGAAGTATTGGACGAATTGATATAATGGAAACCGAATACCACATCCTAAAGATTTCACAAAAAAAAAAAAACAATAAAAAACGATCATTTCTGGTTTGTTCCTTGTAATAAAGCTTGGATTAGCACTTTTTTCAAAGTACATTTAGTAATTCATTAAGGTGAGTCATTCGGTGACCTTTTTATCTTTTTTTGAAATAAAATATTTGTAATTTACAATTCTCGTGTCCGGACATTTTTTTCAGGAAATGGAATTCCGGGATAATTCCGAAAAAGAGAAAATCGGTAAATTTACGGTAAACGAAATGGAAAATAGAAACTGAACGTTCTATTCTGTAAAACGGAATATTTAAGGGTTCCATTTCGTAAACCGGAAAAATAGCGCCAACTCATCCAAACATTCAGGATATTAAGCAGTTAAGGGGGTCAATGGATATCCATTAGTTTTTTCCATTCTCAAGAATAAATAATGTATTGGCTTTAACTGAAGAGTAAAATGTGAAAAAGAAAAAAAGGTTGGTGCACAAATAATCTGACAGGAGAACAGATTCCAGAATTACTTTTCCATAAATAATCTGACAGGAGAACAGATTCCAGAATTACTATTCCATAAATAATCTGACAGGAGAACAGATTCCAGAATTACTATTCCATAAATAATCTGACATTCCAGAATTACTATTCCATAAATAATCTGACAGGAGAACAGATTCCAGAATTACTATTCCATAAAAGGCGAAATTCGAAAAGACAATCCGCTAATCTGCCCTACATACATATGTATTGACTAATATATATTCTAGATGACTATTGGAAGTTTTATTTATTGAAAAAAAACAAAACAATTTGAAATAAAAATTGATTCAATTCAATAAATACAATGATACATATACCATAGTTAATAACATAAACCTTAGAGATTGTCATATTAAAGGCTTACTTTGGTGAGTAGATACATTGAACTCCAAAAAGTACGGAAACGTAACCAGTTTTATTACATTTTACAAGATATAGTAGCACGTTATTAAAACTTGATGTAGTTTTTAGAAAACAAAACTCAGAACAAAAAAAAATTGAATTCAAAAGTTTACATATTTTTATCAATATTATTCTATAGAAAAGTGTTGCAAGGTTGGGCATCTGTCAAGAACGAATTCCTCTGAGTTGATGACAGATCTTGTAATTGTAGGGTTTGCAGTGGGTAAAGAAGCTGAGACCATGTATAGTTTTATACAGCTGATAACTGTTATCATCTCGCAGGAATTCTGTTTCAACTGGTGCCCAACCCTGCGTACACTTTTTTGTATCCCATAATATCAAAATAAAAAAAAATGAAACTTTTTATAAGTTACGGGTGGGAGGGGGGGGGGGGTTAATTTAGTTAAATGTTAGAATGTTAGGGATGTTTTTACATCCATATTTCAATATTGAATTTATTTTAGCCCTGCAGCTTAATAATTAAAAGTTATATCTGATTTTTTTAAACACCGACCCGCCGTTTGACTGTCCTCCACTCTATCATATACATGAAAAAATTCAAAATTAATTAAAAACTATGAAGTTAAAAAGTAAAGAAGTTTAAGCGTTTTAATGTAAGCTGTTTTTAAGTTATTTAGAAAAAAATACATGGGGTGGAAAACACCCCCCCCCCTGCAGCCGTGATAGGGTCAACTAAATTTTCTGAAACCTTAATTTCGTTTCAATTAGTGTTAAATTCAGGGGCGGATACAAGGGGGGAGGAGGGACATTCGCCCCCCCCCCCTGAGATTTCGAGGCGAAAATGTTCCCAATTTGATAAATGTTATTGTTAACGATAAATTTAGAATTAGAAATTTGTAAGTTAAGTTATAATATTGTTCATATCTAGTAATGTTCCTTAATCAATACTCATTTATCAAAATTGTAATATTGTTCCTAATTTTCATGCATTTAAGTATAACTATAATTTCTTTTTGTTCTTAAATTGCTAATGTTCCTATTTTTGTTCCTGTTCCTGTGTCCGACCCACCTTAAATCCCTGTCCTAATCCTATATTTTTGTTCCTAATTCCTGAACAATCTTTTTATTGTTCCTAAATTCCTGTCCTAATCCTTTATTTTTGTTCCTAATTCCTGAACAATCTTTTTATTGTTCCTAAATCCCTGTCCGAATCCTTTAATTTTGTTCCTAATTCATGAACAATATTTTAATTGTTCCTAAATTCCTGTTCTAATCCTTTAATTTTGTTCCTAAAATTTAAAAATCTAGTTTTTTAGTCTTCAGTCATTAATTTTGACTCTTTTTGAGTCTTTTAAGTAAAAAAAAAAATTCCCCTGCGGCACGATTTTTGTTCCTAATTATCCATTTTTTTTTCCTAAAAAATCTTCCCCCCCCCCCCTCACTTAAATCCTGTATCCGCCCCTGGTGTTAATCTTGTTCTTGGAATATGTAATAAAAAACTGGTTTCGTTTCCGTATTCACAAGAACTCAATGTACCTACTCACAAAGATTCAGCCTTTGATCCCGACCTAAAAGTTTTCAGAGAGTATCGTAAACTTAACGTGCCCCATCTCATCAAATTACATAATATTTCATCTTTTTTAATTCGTGTTTTCCTCTTTTTCCAAATTTTCAGATTTTAAACAATCACAAATTCAAAAAATCTTTAAAGGGAGAGACTTGCTTTCATGCTGTGTATGTAGGTTGTTAATCGTTTTTGAAACCGATCGTTAAACGATCGTTTTTTGTTTCGTTTTTTAATCGTTTTCAAAAACGATGGTTTCGTTTTTGGAAAAAACGATCGTTATTAAAAACGACCCACTCGTTTTGAACTTTTAGAAAACGAATAACGATCGTTTTTTTAAAAACGATTTGTGACCGTTTTTTATACGATTGTTTTTTTTAAACAATCGCTTTTGTAAAAACGATAGTTTTTGAAAGAAAAACATTTTATTGACAATTATGTTAACGATTGTTAACGAAGGGTCGTCGTTAAACATGTCTGGATTCTTTGATTTGTGTTAAACCGATTCCAATGTACGTCTTTCCATTTAGGTATCGCGATTTTTTTCTTTAAATCATAAGTTTTACTCCTCAATTATTGCCAATATATTTGAGAACAGAAANTAAAGTAAAGGTAGGATAGAAAGGAAATGAAGGAAAGGGGGATAGAAAGGAAATACAGTAAAGTAAAGGTAGGATAGAAAGGAAATGAAGGAAAGGGGGGATAGAAAGGAAATACAGTAAAGTAAAGGTAGGATAGAAAGGAAATGAAGGAAAGGGGGATAGAAAGGAAATACAGTAAAGTAAAGGTAGGATAGAAAGGAAATAAAGGAAAAAGAGGGGGGATAGAAAGGAAATAAAAGAAAGGGAGGGTGGGATTACAGAATAATAGGCTATTTAGGAAAAAAGAATAAAAAAGGGAAAGGATGGATGGGCAAATATTCAGGGAAAGAAAAGAAGTGTAAAGAGAAAGAGAATGTTTGAAAATGGAAAATGAAAGAGTAGATTAAAAAGAATGAATGGCATTTTCAACCGTGGAAAAGAAAAAAAATGAAAAGTTGAAAAGGAGAACATGAAAGGAATCAAGAAAAAAGGAAATTAAGTTTTTTTTCAAAAAACTTTTATCATTTATCATTCTTCGCTATAGAACAGTTTTTTAGCTGCAGATGATAGAATTTGAGCATAGAATGCATTTAGATATATGTTAAAATATTAGAGAAAAATTAAAACCAGAAAAATATGAGATAAATATTATTTTTGTTCCTTCTTTTACACGCTTACTAGGATTTAATTAAAGAGAATAGAATATATATTAGAGTGGAATTTACTAGAAAAAAGTGTAAAACGGCCATTTTGTTGTACTGTTTCCATACTGCAGGTGTACTTCACATATTTGTGCTATATAGCCTTTTGGGCCCTGGAACAAGGGATGAAAATATTGTCTACCCTGGTTAACCAAGAGATAGAAAAATGTCCTACCCTGGTTAACCATGAGATGAAAATATTGTCTACCCTGGTTAACCAAGTGATGAAAATATTGTCTACCCTGGTTAACCAAGTGATAGAAAAATGTCCTACCCTGGTTAACCAAGAGATGAAAATATTGCCTACCCTGGTTAACCAAGGGATGAAAATATTGTCTACCCTGGTTAACCAAATGATAGAAAAATTTCCTACCCTCGTTAACCAAGAGATGAAAATATTGCCTACCCTGGTTAACCAAGGGATGAAAATATTGTCCACCCTGGTTAACCAAGTGATAGAAAAATGTCCAACCCTGGTTAACCAAGAAATGAAAATATTGCCTACCTTGGTTAACCAAGGGATGAAAATATTGTCTACCCTGGTTAACCAAGGGATGAAAATATTGTCTACCCCCGCAACATCAGCTCATTGTTTCCGGTGGGGACTTTTCAGTGGTGGACTTTAGCTGGCGCCTATATACTACACTGGCGCCTAAACTATACACCCGGCGCTTAGTGTTGCGGCGCCAACACTACAGTTGCCTGTATGTATTGTTAACAAGATCTTGTGGTTACATATTTTCCCCGCTATGCGTGAATTTGAAAACTAGTGAATTCTTGGAATTGTTGTTTTATGCCAAACCATGGACGGAACTATGTTCATGAATCAGTGAATAAATAGTGAACAAAGTAAATTAAAATGTTAAGTTTTATTCTTATGTTTACTTTATTTTTCGCTTTGGCGGATTCAAGGGTTCGAACATCGGGACGACTTATAGGTACATTTTTTTAATTTAAAAAATCCTTTTTTATTTTTATACTTTAGGTGCCAAAGAATTCAGTGCCCGTTAATTTCTGGTTCGGAAATTTGGAAAGATTGCTATGTGAATAGTTGAAAAAAGGTCCTGAGAAATGTAATTTCTTAGAGGGACGTACTTTTAAATGCATAAATCTCCATCTCTTAGAAAATTCATTATTTTCGCTCATTTAGTGGTTTCTTCGTAAACGTTATTTGCACATTTCTGATTCAGAAACAAAGGAGAAAATTATAAAAATTTAAAAATGTTCAAGCTCGAAACACAACGATATCTTCACACTGATAAAGATTCAAAGATTAAAAGGAATTGAATCTTTGCCACAAACTCTGATTTTCTAATCCCAATATCTTTGGAACCCAATTTCGTAAACCTTTGATATTTCAAACTTATAGTTTTTAATCTAACAAAAGTCATAGTTTGAAATATCAAAGGTTTACGAAATTGGGTTCCAAAGATATTGGGATTAGAAAATCAGAGTTTGTTGCAAAGAGCCAATTCCTTTTAATGGAAGATAACTTCCTTATAATTTCAAAAACAGTTGCTGTCAAGTATATGATTGGTTTTATGTTCTTTGTTATAAATATATGCGGTCAACTCAAATGAGAAAATCCGCAAAACCATTCCAATCTGATTCAAAATGGATGAAGAAGCAATTAAAGAATTGTACCTTTAAGTATTTAACAGTAAAAAGACTCCTTTCTTTTTGAGTGGATACGCTTTTTCAGAATTAGTTTTTTTTAATTATTAAATAACAACAACGAAAAATAAAGTAAAAATTATACAGTAATCTATAAATTGGATGGCTAGGAACATATTTCTCAAAAGAAATTTTTTAATAAATCAATGCTAAAATCGATTATTTCGTTTTCATTATTATATTGAATTTCTAATTTTCTTAGAAAGGTCGTCTTTTCAATAATAATTCTAGAAAATCTGCGAAAATCTTTGTGAATAATAAGAAACCAGAATAATGAGATAATAGAAGCTAATAATTGAATAAGATTACTTATTTTCGATTAATTTTTATTTTCTCAACATGTTCCTATACATGACGTCTGTGGGTTTATTGTAGAACTTTTTCACATTTTATGTCGTCTTTATTTAATAATTTAAAAAAAACTAATTCTGAAAACGTATCCACCCCCAAAGTAGGAGTTTTGAGCATCGAATTTGCGCTCAACCTCAGGATTTACAGATCTTTAAAAAGTTTAATGTGTCTCAAAAAAATTCGAAAGCAGGTTTCCACAATACTGCATACTCAGTTCAACTACCTTACATTGCCGGTCACTCCCTTTAAAACAATTAAGATTTTCAAATGTATTCTATATTTGGTATAGGGAACTGCAATTTCAGGTAAAGGGTAATTTTTAAAGATTTGAAAAAAAAGAATTCTCTTTGAAATTAAAATCGCCTTGTGACGAAATTCTTTAAAACAATTTTCCGCAGTGCACGATTTATAATTGCGAGATTTTTTTTTTTTATTTGATATTGAATACGATTTTTTGAGATTAAAAAATATAATAATGTAAGAGATGGTGTTAAAGCAACGTGATCAGACGGAACTACATAAAATGATTCTTGGAAATTTGTTCAATGTTCGTTGACGTCAAGTAAATTATGAATATCAACGTTTTTTTTTTCTCGAGAATTAAAAAAAATTTAATAAGAATTTTCAAAAGTACTTCTTTAGAAATAATATAGCTTAATCATGTATAAAAGACCATTATCACTAATGTTGAATACCTTATTCATTTAATGTTTTGAGATTTTTTGCTTAGAATTTACGAAGACTTGTAATAAACTTTATAAAAAGAATGAACAAAATATGTTTTTCCTTTGGCGCTAAAAAAAACAATATTTCTTTTTTATGTATATATTAATGAAATTTTAAAGATACAATTAATAAATTCAATTTGCTTCGTATTCGATGCATAATAACTATTTATATTTATAATTATACTGGTTGAAGGGAGGCGAGGTATAGAGTATTTGAGCCAAAAACTTTTCTTTTTCGAGAGGGTTCGAGATTTTTTCGATGAGATTTTTAACCAGAGCGTAGCGAGGGTTAAAAATCTCATCAAAAAAGTCGAGAAAAAAAGAAATATTTTTGGCGAAAATACTTTACGAGCCCCCTTTAACCAGTAGGGTTTTAGATATTTTTATGCCCTGGAAAGAAAGAAGTATGAATTCATATGTAAAAACTAACAAAATAAATAAATACACAAAAATGGCACAAAAATATAAAGTTTAAACTTTTAAAAGTACATATTAAAGAAAATCCCAAATATTAATAGCGGAAGATGATTATTCAAAAGAATACGGGAACTTCATAGCAAAAAATGCGCAAATATTGAAAGGTGTACTGAGTTGGGGTGAAATTTTACTTTTAAACCCATAAGAAAATAGTGAAAATTTTACTCCAGCTCAACTTGGAATATATGGGTTACAGGATATGTTCACCATAGATTAAAAAGAGGCCACCCAGGGCATAAATAAACTTTGTGATTAAATGTTATTTATTTTCATGAGATGATTTGATTAGATGAATATCCTCCTTATGTACAATGTATTGCAACGTGTCCATAGGAAACTAAATCAGAAGGTTTTTTTGGGAACATATTCATTTACGTCCATCTGAATCAAACTATGAATATTATGATTTTTCTCGAGAATAAAAATGTCATTAAAATTTTCCAAAGAACCTGAACATATAAAATCTCGAATAAAAAATGAATCTTTTCGAGTAAAACTCACTTTACACACAAAAAAAGTTAATCACCAACAAATTGTGCTTTGAACATTGTGCTTAAAATTGTCAAATATCCGTAAAAATAAATAAATGAATACTTCTGCAAATTATGTAATTCCTTTTATTTTTTGAATAATTTTCAATTCTAAGAGTTTCATTCAATGTCTCTGATGCATTAATATTTATGTCAATTTTAAAGAAAACCAAAGCAATTAAAGTAATCAATTTTCAGCTAGAAAAATAAGGGCCTCTCATTCATTACTGATTTTACAAAGGTTTAGCCGCAATTGCTGTGAATTATACAGACCATTGTATTAAAATAGGATATCTTGAGATTTCGTATGCAGTCCCTAACTTTCAGTCTTTATCTATATATACCAGGGGGTAAGAAATAGAAGGAAGATATAACTGACGCGGCCCGCCCTACCATATGATTATACATGATTTGCGGACGGTACTTCATTTGTATAAGAAATATTTGTCTGATGTAACAATTACTGCGTATACAATAACCTATTCTGAATATTTCATATACAAATAGAGTACCGTCTGCAAAGCATGTATAATCATATGGTAGGGCGAACCGCGTCAGTTATATCTTCCTTTTATTCCTTACTCCCTGGTATATACATTTAAAGTTGTAACCTCTGTTTGTTTATCTTTCTGTCTGTGTGTCCGATCATTAGAAACCCCGGACCGATTTGCCTCAATTTTTGATTGGGGAACTCGGGAGATACGTTTAGTGGGTCGACTTTTGACGGGAAAATTGGGCAACGCTGGGTTTTCAAGCTAGTTTGATATACTTTTAATGATCTTATCACTTTTAGGTTTAACAGAAAATATTAAAATTAAAGGACTTTTCAAGATTATTATTGTTTTATTAATTTAAATATCTAGTTACTTTAAATAATTACTTGATCATAAAAAATCTCCATTTTTATTAAATGAATTATTAATTAATTAAATTAATAAAAAACTAATGAATGTATATTTCAGCTCGACCCAGAATAGAGAAGTGTAATGCTCGACCTAAACACTATCTGGACAAAAGAACAGGACATTACTATTTCTTCTCAGGTACACACGGTCGTACACACGGACATCCTCACGGACTTACCTTAAGGGAAATATATACACAGACGCATACACGGACATACACCCCGACGTACATTTGAACGATGAATTCCACCTTCTCTTCATACTTCATGAGATTTTTCCTAAACCTCTTTGTGAATTTTTAAAATTGATAATATTTGGTAGACAATAAATGGTTTGTAGTTTGTACAATGAACATTTTAGATTGTCATGTACACTGGATATATTTCCCTACAAAGCTATTTAGGACTTACAGGATTGTTTTTAAATGCATATGTTTGAAGTTTTAAATTTGCTTTTCAAATGAATTGAGTTTTGGTCACAAACTCTAATTTTGTAATCCATATATCTTTGCAACCTGATGGAGTAAACCTTTGATATTTCAAACTTAGATTACTTGATCAAAAAGAGTTAATAGTTTGAAATATCAAAAGTCTACAACATAGAGTTGCCAAGATATAGAGATAAGAAAATCAGAGTTTGTGGCAAAAACTCAATTTCTTTCTTTGCGAAATTATTTGCTAACCTATAGATTAAACCTTTAAGTCGTAGTATTTGAAGATTTTTTGGTTGGTCGTCATGTAAGCCTTATTCTTGATGGTTTGATCCTGTACAAGGAAAAATACGTTAAAATTTGATCAATGAGTTCTCAATATTTTCAATTCAGAGATTATGCAGACAGTATTTCTTGTATTATAAGAGAAGTTACATCTTATTATATGTGTATATTCTCCGGGATACCCCTAAACCGTAAGAATCACTCAACGTTACCCTTGAAAACTTATCTTATAAAAAGAAATCTTCGTTTTTCTAAGCTTAGAAGGGTTTAATTCGGATAATTCCTATCGGGTTTCCAGCAGTATATGTATTAATTTATTTAATTATTTTTTTGTTGAAACTTTCTTATTTTTAAATGTAGTTTTTTATAAAAAAGACTTGTGTTGTGAGTTGTATATTTATTTAGTATATAAAAAGAAGAAAATTTTACAGCATACAAAAATGTTCAGATCGTTTCTCAAGGTACCATTGGGAATCGGTCATGCATCTCTATTCATGGGGGTCCTTTGAATTTACTTGTACAGTCCCTTTAAGGGGGTAAAAAAACATCTGTAAACGCTTATAGACGTGGGACATCTTATCTCAATCTGTGCAATCTATGGTTATATTTTACATAGTTTAGACGTGGGACATCTTATCTCAATCTGTGCAATCTATGGTTATATTTTACATAGTTTAGACGTGGGACATCTTATCTCAATCTGTGCAATCTATGGTTATATTTTACATAGTTTAGACGTGGGACATCTTATCTCAATCTGTGTAATCTATGGTTACATTTTACATAGTTTAGACGTGGAACATCTTATCTCAATCTGTGCAATCTATGGTTATATTTACATAGTTTAGACGTGGAACATCTTATCTCAATCTGTGCAATCTATGGATACATTTTACATAGTTTAGACGTGGGACATCTTATCTCAATCTGTGCAATCTATGGTTACGTTTTACATAGTTTAGACGTGGGACATCTTATCTCAATCTGGGCAATCTATGGTTATATTTTACATAGTTTAGACGTGGAACATCTTATCTCAATCTGTGTAATCTATGGTTACATTTTACATAGTTTACACGTGGAACATCTTATCTCAATTTGTGCAATCTATGGTTACATTATACATAGTTTAGACGTGGAACATCTTATCTCAATCTGTGCAATCTATGGTTATATTTTACATAGTTTAGACGTGGAACATCTTATTTCCATCTGTGCAATCTATGGTTACATTTTACATAGTTTAACATATTTTGCATATTATTAAAGTGAACAAAGAGGGCTTTGAAGTTTTATCTGTTTCTAAAAAATAAGTTTTTAACCAAGAATATATTATACAAGAATAATATAATATGAAGGAAGATCAAGGTTGGGAAAGGTAAAGAAAGGAGACAAACTTTCGGAAAATAGTAGAATCATTAGGTTGGTCGTTAGTTAAACTTTATCAGTTCAATCTCGGTCTCACTATTCACTAGCTGAGGAACTGATTCAGCCATACTATTTTCATACCTCGCTATTCATTAGTTTCTAACTCTTGCCTTAAAAATATTCAGCTTCCAATTTGAGAACTTTTTTATTGACAGAACTTATGATAAAAATATAATTATTAACTCTTGGCCAAGGAGACGCAATGGGTTAATCTAATTTTATGATAAGTTTAATTTAGCTCTTTCTAATCCAAAAATTACAAGTTAATTTACATATATCAGCAAACATAATTAAATTTAAAGTATTTCACAAAAACTTTTCAAGTTCAGAAATCTCTTTTGCATTGCGGCTTTTGTACCAAGAAACTTTTAAATTGAGAGGATCCGAAGAAACATTATGTCACACCATTTAAGGGTCTGTACCTAGAAACTTCAAAGTTAAGAGGATCCGAAGAACCATTAAGTCACACCATTTAAGGGTCTGTACCTAGAAACTTCAAAGTTGAGAGGATCCGAAGAAACATTAAGTCACACCATTAAAGGGTCTGTACCTAGAAACTTCAATGTTGAGAGGATCCGAAGAACCATTAAGTCACACCATTAAAGGGTCTGTACCTAGAAACCTCAATGTTGAGAGGATCTGAAGAACCATTAAGTCACAGCATTAAAGGGTCTGTACCTAGAAACTTTAAAATTGAGAGGATCTGAAGAAAAATCGAAAAATAAAACGGTCTGTCAAAATAATTTCACCAATAAAGTAACAACGACCAGCAACATATCGTTTTTTATGTTAAAAGTGTCATAATTCCTTTGAAAGTCTGCAGCACATAAATCCGTAATTTCCTTTCACAGAGAAACCACAATTGAAAATCGATCCTGTTCAGAGAGAAAAAGAATGATATTCAACCTGGAAAATACTAGGGTACCGTTGATCACTCAGATAAATGAAAAATAAAGTAAAATTGAGTCTTCAGTCTGTTTAACTATATATTCTATCATTTAGAATCCTTGATGTGTGCAAACCATGGTTTAAAACATGACCAATATTTGACGAACCATTGTTTACAAACAAATTTAACAACCATAACAATGTGTTATCCAGTAAGAAAAAAAATTTATGAGAAATTTGACAATTACTTCTCAAAAACTAAAGTTAAAACTAGTGTTGTATAGTTATAGCAACTCGCGACATGTTGTTAATTTCAAATTTTGTACACAAAAAAAAATCTTATTTTGGTGTCTACGTTAAAGAAGCTTACAAGTAATTAAAAGAATAACATCTTTGTAACAAACAAGCAAAATTCTGTCATCCTTATATCCGTGTAACATAATGATGTAAAACTTTGATATTTTAAACCTCTAGATTATTTGATCCAACAGAATTTAAAGTTTGAAATACCTAAGGTCTCCGACTCAAACCCTAGTTTAAAACAAAAAAATAATTAAAGTTAAAATATGTAGAATTATAGTGGCATGGTGGAGTAGGGGGGGGGGGGGCTAATGTTAAAGAGTTTAAAGTTGTAAACTAATGGTCTCAGTCTTTTATTTATTTATCTTCATAAATGTGTTCAACTGGTCTGGTCTACACAAATTACAAAATAAATTTCTTTTCAACTTTAACTGAAAAGCAAATGAAAAAAAAGTTGAAAGATCTATCAGAATTCAAAGTTTTATATATCAAAGGTGTACTATCATCAGGTTGCGTAGATATAAGGATATAAAAAACAAGAATTAATGGAACTGCGTAAATGCAGTAAATGGTCTATCATTTTAAAAACCAATTATTTTGAGTTGTGGTTTCTCTACAAAAGTGACTCGCGTATTACTACAGACAGGAAAAATCAGAAATAATCACTTTAAACCTAAAAAACGACAATTTCTTCCACATTTTCTATTAAACAAAGGTTTCAAGGGTATACTCTTGTGATTCTGTCATTTTCATCTTTGCATGGAGGGTCACTTGAAATTACGCCTAGAGAGCCTTTAGGAAAAATATTTTTATATTTTTTATATTTTTTTGACTATTGCTGAACCTAGCTATAGCATCTTGAATCTCTAAATCAAACATAAGAAAAAAGAAGATTCCAAAATAATGATTGCTTTGTTTTCTATACACAGAGGTAAAAATACTGCTTTCTAACGTCACACAAACAGTTTTTTAATGAATAAGGTAAAAATCTAAAAATATTTGTTCAACCAACGTCATGAAATATTATGCTAATCATTATCTTTAATTATAAATTATTACTATTATTAAAAATATCCCTCTGACATCAGCAGAAACGCTCCAAACTACAAAGTAGTATGCTTCATTCCTAGTGCAGCTTTGTTACCGCGTAGCTCAGAAAAGAAAAATGTATCAGTTACGCATCAGAAATTCAAAACATTTTTGTTCTTCTCAATATCTTTAATTAATGGAATGCATGTATTGTTTCAATCTAATTGTATTTTTAAAGCATTGGACAAGCGTTAACATTTTAGTTTCATGTAGTTGTAAACAGTTAATACATTTTATTAATCGTCAATTAAATGAAAATAAGTGAACTAAGTGAAATAAGTGAGTTTATGCAAAATGTATAAAAAAAATAACTCTATTCAGTTGTAGAACTTTTGATTTTTTAGACTAATAAATTCTGTTGGACCAAAAAAAGTTTGTGATTTAAACCAGCTAATTTGCACAGATGTCGAAATTGAAAAATTCGAGTTAGCTGCAAAAATTCAATTCCTTTAAATTCAGAAGGGTGAACTTCAATATTATGTCTTGTTCATCCTACTTTAAAAAAGATTAAAAAAAACTATAAAAAATAAAATAAAATTGAAAATCATACAAAAATAACCAGACAACAATAGAATAGGAATACGACATTATAGCATTATTAAAGCGTATTTTGTTACAGAGTAAATAGTTTTACTAGACACTTATGAAATCATTAACTTAGTAAAATGGGTCTGTTTACACTGCACAGTTGCTGCGTCTTATGCTCATTGGACTTTTTAAAGCTATAACTTGATTCTGAAAGTCGTCTTTCTTATTCAAAGTTTTCGGTTAATCACTGAAGATAAATTTCAATAAAGTACATTTTGAAGAAATTCAAGCAAAACAGCTAGATCTAAGACCCAACCTGACCCTAGACTTAAAATGTTTTGATTGTTAGATTGTTGTGTGGTCTAACAAATGAAAGTTAGAAAGTGCATTTATGAAAGTTTAATTGTTTAATTAGATTCCTTTAATCATTCTTGAAATTGTTGCAGTGGTAAAGCTTTAAAAAGTTTGTAAGAATATTATTCAAGTCTAACCGTTACAAAAAGTGATAAATAGAAAGTCCACGTCTACGTCAGCATGTATGCATCAATGTTTTGTTTGTTAAAATTAGATTTTTTCTTTCCTGAAATTTTTTCTCCAGCTTCACTCTCTAATTTTTACAAAAAAGGCAAAAAAATCACCAAAATATTCTCCAGCAAAAAGATATAATTTTACGCGACTTAAAGGGACTGTAAACGAAAAATAAAAGGGGGTATTGGTTGAAACCTGAGTATCTTAGGAGTTGATTTAGACCCATAAGAGTTCTATCTGATGTTCCTGTCTCGAGAAATTGATATAAAACTGTGTCAAAATTATACCAAAATGTATATATGTAAGATTTTGTATAAGATTCGAAGTATATAAACAGATCATATTCAACAAATACGCAACCAATCTGAAAACAACGATATTCCATGAGGAGCCTGAGAAACTCAAGCTTGCTTCTATTATTATTTAAATTTAATAATTTTTTATTGTTAATAGAAATAATTGATAAAATTATTTATGCGTCCGGAACATGTCACCAGAACTCCAACCAATGGCAATGCAGAATTATTGTCACATGTCTCCGTCTGTATCACGTGACCAGTATACTGCACTGTCATTGGAAGGAGTTCTTGTCACATACGGACGTATATCTTACATATATACGTTTTGGTTTATAATTTTGACACAGTTTTATGTCAATTTCTCGAGACAGGAACATCAGATAGATGTCTTATAGGTATCGTTCAAAACCTGAGATTCTCAGGTTTCAGCCTATACCCCCTTTCATTTTTCCTTTACAGTCCCTTTAAGTTCCCAGATTTAGATGTACACAGTAGCTTTTTAATCATATCAAAAGACCATCGAAGTGATGAAAAAAGCCACTTCTTTTTTAGAGTTAAAACCCTATTTTCTTTATTACTATTTTCGCATTTCAAGGAATTTCTCAGTTTTAGAAATTTTTAGAAAGATATTTATTTCTGGAGAAATTTGAAGAAATTTTTAGATTTTTGAAAATATGTAACCACACGCTACGTGTTTAGTTTCATGAATCAAAATATATTAAATATCAGAGAAAATTCAAAGTTCTTGACTTCCCTTCGTTAGGATACATATTATTTGTAAGGATAGCTTAATTAATATCTCCATCTTTACATATACCAGCTGGGGTAAACCATTGATATTTCAAACTTTGATTATCTGATTTAGCAAATGCATTCTTATTTTGTTTAAGTCATCAAAAGTAGAAGGGTGGTTTTTGTTTTTAAATTTATCGTTTAAAAGTCGGATTCAGGCCCTGAATTCATAAATTTAAATGAAGGAATAGCTGGAAGGGTTTATTTTCAATTTGAATTCTGTTCATCATGTTACTGTTCAGATTTCTGACTGTTTTTATATTCAAATAGAATCAGATGAGAGGAGAATCAGAGCCTGGGGGTGAGGGGGGGGCGAAGTTAGGGAGAGAGAATTCTAAAGATAAAATAGGATGGGGAGGCGGATTTTTCCGTGAGGTATGTGAGGACACTTATTTAAAAGGACTCAGGTCTGAATAGACTGTGAACAATATTATTAAACAAGGAAGAATAGGTTTGGAAGATAGGGTTACCCACAAAGGATGACACGATAATTATTAAGTCATTTTTTAAACATTCAAAGATCCCTGCAGCTGTAAACTTCTTTCTCTCTTATTTAGTAAACCAGGTAAAGGTTGCAAATTAAAGGCAACCTTTAAAAGAATTTGTCCACAACACTGCATATCCAGTTTAACTACCTGAAATAGTCGGTCTGAAAAACGAGGGAATTATAAGTTACGGAAATATGTGATAATTTAATTTGAAGTAATTTTATAAAAGATAAATATTTTTAGTTTTTACAAGGACATGCATAAATGACATTGCCCGATTTACAACGGTACCCTTAACGGCTTTGTCTGATCAAGATGAAATAGATATCATTGTTTATTAACTGTTTATTTTCGTTTGAGGTTTCTCTGTGAAAGTGACATACCGCATTTTTTGTTGTTTAAAAGAAGCAACGGAGAAATTCGCTGAAATAAACACTTTCGAGTCAGAAAAACGACGGTGTCCTTCATATTTTTTTATTAGATTATGGTCTCCAGGGTAAATCGGACATTTACATCTTTGCATGAAGAATCACGTGAAGTTACGTTTGTAAGTCTGTTGAAATGGGATTATTGGACCTTTTTAGAACTGGAAACTAATTATTAAGCGGGTAAATTAATAGATGGAACTAATTTCCCTAATGTTGGGCAATCTCGGAGAATCTCTTAATATTCGCCATCTTTTAGATTTTCCCTGTACTGAGTTCCATTCAACTTTATTCATCCAGAGTTCAATTTTTCTATTCTTCTATTCTTCTATTCTTCTTTTCTTCTATTCTTTCTATTCTATTAGTCTTCATATTCTTTCTACACTTCTATTTTTCTATTCTTCTATTTTTCTATTCTTCTACTCTTCTATTCTTCAATTCTTCTATTCTTTAAATTTTCTATTCTTCTTATCTTCTATTCTTCTATTCTTTTATTCTTCTATTCTTCTATTCTTCTATTCTTCTATTCTTCTATTCTTCTAATTTTCTATTCTTCTATTCTTTATCCTTCTTTTTTTCTATTCGTCTATTCTTCTATTCTTCTATTCTTCTATTCTTCTATTCTTCTATTCTTCTATTCTTGTATCCTTCTATCCTTCTATTCTTTTATTCTTCTATTCTTCTATTCTTCTATTCTTCTATTCTTCTATTCTTCTATTCTTCTAATTTTCTATTCTTTATCCTTCTTTTTTTCTATTCGTCTATTCTTCTATTCTTCTATTCTTCTATTCTTCTATTCTTCTATTCTTCTATTCTTCTATTCTTCTATTCTTCTATTCTTCTATTCTTCTATTCTTCTATTCTTCTATTCTTCTATTCTTCTATTCTTGTATCCTTCTATCCTTCTATTCTTCTATTATTGTATGCTTCTATCCTTCTTTCCATCAATCCTTCTATTCTTCTATCCGTCTATGATTTTATTCTTCTATCCTTCTATCATCAAATTTTCCTCAATAAATGATTTATTATCGGTATCTTCGTATCCTTAGTCCTCGATCTTTCAATTACAAAATCTAAAATTTAATAACTCTGATGGATTATGTAATTAAGTTAATTGAAATCCGCTAAAAGAATTAGAACTTGGAATTTGTTTGATAATAAAACCAGAATCAATATCAGATTTCTACTTTGTTACTTTAACAAACTTTTTAAACGACCATCACTTTGAAAGTATTATCTTTGTGCCGAAATCAGTTACGTATGACTATAATTGTAAAGCATTTAATGAGTGACCCCGACAAAAATATTGGATTAAATCTAAATTTTTGCGACAAACTTTTTTACATCCTTGGAGAAAACTTTCAAAACCCTTAAATTATAAAAAAACTTTTCTTGAACTCTTTGTTTGTAATTTCTATATTTTTGCCACCTAATATCGCAGACATTTAACATTACAAACCTAAAAGTCTGCTGTAGGTTACCACCACTGGGTTGCAAAATTGTTCAGTTCCTTCTGAAAGTGTTAAAGCCAATCAATTATCATATTTGACTAAAATTTACTATATTAGGTTAATAGATTTTCCAACAGTGGTTTGTAATTATCATTAAAAGTTTAGGCAAACTTAATGGCAAATTTTAAATAAAAATGTAAAATAATAATCAATATAATACTTGTTTTTTTTAGGAAAAACTGATTATGGAAGTTATGAAGCAAGTTGGCTTGACGCAAGAAATATTTGCAGGTATAAACCAAAATTTACAAGATTTACAAAAATTATAAAAATAATATTTTAATACCAGTATGTACGTTCATATAAAACAAGACATTCGTATAAATGTTCTCTATAGCCGGCTAAACGGCTGGACCGAATGGGCTAACATTTTTTGTGGACACTCATGGGTAGCCTCAAAGAATAAAAAGATCTTCAGCTAGTATGTACATATTTTTATTTCTGGAAAAGAGAAGTTTTTCTGTGCAAACCCAAAAATTAACAATGAAATATGTTTCAATGTGTTTAAGTGTGGTGTGTACGTTGTTTCCCATTTTTCTTATAAATTTGTCTTTTTTCTTTATTTGCCACCAGTCAGTTTCTTTATTCCCAATGCAGTGGCATTGCAGATTTCTGTGCAAAATCCAGTTTTGCACAATGCATTAATTACTTAATTAATTAATCCGGTGATTTTTATACTATGGTTAAATTTAGAGAATTTTATAGTATTCGCAATCCAAATCTGTGGCTTTTATTCTTCGGTTATCAAGACTCAAAATTTGCAACCTGATGGATTCAACCTTAGATGTTTCAAACTTAGAGTATTTGATTTAACAAAAATCATAGTTTTAAATATCTAAGGCCTACAACATTGGGTTGCCATGACATGTCTTGCGGCAAAAATTCAATTCCTTTCGCGCACTGTGATTTAAAGGTCTCGAGCTCTCAAGCAAAAATTAATGAGACTTTTTTTAAGCAGACTGAATCCATGTGCACTTAAGATTAAAATCTTATGTTTTCAATTCTAACATCCTTTATTGAGAAGAACCAAATAAGTTTTATTTTTTCTGATAAGATTTATTTTCCATCCTTAAGGCTAAACTAAAGGAGATATGTGGTCACAAAGCCGTACCAATAATGTCGTCTAATTCGACCCTTAGCTTTTACTAGGCTCCGATCGCAGGGTGTCCAAGAGAAATTAATTTAATTCTGCTGACGACAAAAGATACAAACTTACTATTACTTGATCCCGGGAAGCTATCAAACACAAATCATCTCTCTTGCAACCTTACTAAAGTTTTCTTTACTACAACTCGGGGAGGACTAAAAAGTAAACTAAAAAGTATTAAACAAAAAGAAATGGACGGTGTTCAACGAATGCCCAAATTAAGATGGTTTGATGAAAATAAAAAATCGCAGTTTTTAATTCTATTAATTCATTAACTTGAAATATTAAAAATTGAAATAGATATATCATTTAAAAAGCGCCTTTTATATTATCGATAGCAATCTTTAAATAAAAATTTGAAATTCATTTTTGAAGTTATATTTTCTTGATTTGGAATTTAAACATTCTTTTAGAATTCAAACAGACGAGTAATCAAATCTAACTTTTCTTCTGTCCAAACTTTTTGCGCATTTCCTTTTCTTGTAAAACTTGCACCAATTATAACTTTTTTTATTTTCTTGTTGACATTTATCTAGAAAATATAGAAATTTAAATAAAGTTAGTTAGATTTTTTTACAATTTACCAAAGAGAAGATAGTTTGTTTCTTGATATTACATCTGAAATATAAATGTATCTATAAAATGTGTTTATCATTTGAAATAATTTATACTTTTTTTTAGGTATATGTTTGCATTTTTTGATGAAATTATGTCTATGTATTATGTTTAACCTACATACCATGAATACCAGAATTATCATATTATATTTCTCTAAAATTTATTGAAAATGGGTTTACCCAATGAAAAGGTCAAATTTATGCAAATGTATCGGTACGACGTTGTGACCCCGTAGCTTCTCTAGTTTTAATTTTTCAACCATGCGTTAAAAAAATATTCCTCCAATCGCAAATTTTACCAAAATTATGCTTAAAATATATATGAATTTAGTCTAATTTTAATTTAATTTTAAGTCTCACATGATCCATGGCCTCCTGTTTAGGGAGATGTGTATGGACCTGGTGTCCCTCGAGACCTCGGAGGAGAACATGATGGTGGAGGCCGTCATCAAACAGGCAGGCCGAGTATATTCAAAACTTTTACAACTGAACAGTCTTTTCCAAACGAAATGGTCAATCCCTTTAATCTGTTTGTCCAGTATGATCAATCCCTTTAATCTGTTTGTCCAGTATGATCAAACCCTTTAATCTGTTTGTCCAGTATGATCAATCCCTTTAATCTGTTTGTCCAGTATGAGCAATCCATTTAATCTGTTTGTCCAGTATGATCATTCCCTTTAATTTGTTTTTCCAGTATGATCAAACCCTTTAATCTGTTTGTCCAGTATGATCAATCCCTTTAATTTGTTCGTCCAGTATGATCATTACCTTTAATCTGTTTGTCCAGTATGATCAATCCCTTAAATCTGTTTGTCCAGTATTTTGGCTACGCTCAATTTAATACAACCGAAGTTAAATAATTTACTTTATTAACTGGTAAAGGTACAAATTTAAGTTAAAGTTTTTGAGTATTAAATATCAAGGTGACGTGGCAGAAATCTAGTACGTCTTGCCGCGTTCCAATATCCGGCTTCAGTCTCTTCATAATAGATCGTCTTCCGCCACAGTATGATCATTCCCTTTAATCTGTTTGTCCAGTATGATCATTACCTTTAATCTGTTTCTCCAGTATGATCACTACCTTTAATCTGTTTGTCCAGTATGATTATTACCTTTAATCTGTTTGTCCAGTACGATCATTACCTTTAATCTGTTTGTCCAGTATGATCATTTCCTTTAATCTGTTTGTCCAGTATGATCATTACCTTTAATCTGTTTGTCCAGTATGATCATTCCCTTTAATTTGTTTGTCCAGTATGATCAATCCCTTTAATCTGTTTGTCCAGTATGATCATTCCATTTAATTTGTTTGTCCAGTATGATCAATCCCTTTAATCTGTTTGTCCAGTATGATCATTCCATTTAATTTGTTTGTCCAGTCTGATCATTCCATTTAATCTGTTTGTCCCGTATGATCAATCCCTTTAATCTGTTTGTCCAGTATGATCAATCCCTTTAATCTGTTTGTCCAGTATGATCATTCCATTTAATTTGTTTGTCCAGTATGATCATTCCATTTAATCTGTTTGTCCAGTATGATCAATCCCTTCAATCTGTTTGTCCAGTATGATCAATCCCTTTAATCTTTTTGTCCAGTATGATCATTCCCTTTAATCTGTTTGTCCAGTATGATCAATCCCTTTAATCTGTTTGTCCAGTACGATCAATCCCTTTAATCTGTTTGTCCAGTATAATAAATCCCTTTAATCTGTTTGTCCAGTATGAGCAATCCATTTAATCTGTTTGTCCAGTATGATCAATCCATTTAATCTGTTTGTCCAGTATGATCAATCCCTTTAATCTGTTTGTCCAGTATGGTCAATCCCTTTAATCTGTTTTTCCAGTATGATCATAACCTTTAATCTGTTTGTCCAGTATGATCACTCCCTTTAATCTGTATGTTCAGTATGATCATTCCCTTTAATCTGTTTGTCCAGTATGATCACTCCCTTTAATCTGTTTGTCCAGTATGATCACTCCCATTAATCTGTTTGTCCAGTATGATCATTCCCTTTAATCTGTTTGTCCAGTATGATCATTACCTTTAATCTGTTTGTCCAGTATGATCATTACCTTTAATCTGTTTGTCCAGTATGATCAATCCCTTTAATCTGTTTGTCCAGTATGATTATTACCTTTAATCTGTTTGTCCAGTATGAGCATTACCTTTAATCTGTTTTTCCAGTATGATCATTCCCTTTAATCTGTTTTTCCAGTATGATCATTACCTTTAATCTGTTTGTCCAGTATGATCATTCCCTTTAATCTGTTTTTCCAGTATGATTATTACCTTTAATCTGTTTGTCCAGTTTGATCATTACCTTTAATCTGTTTGTCCCGTATGATCACTCCCTTTAATCTGTTTGTCCAGTATGAGGTGGACGATATCTGGACTTCTGGCAGACTCTGTAACTTCCATGGATGTGATGCTCCACATCTACAACCTAAAAATATTAAAGGTAATTACATGTTTACCACACTGTTAAAACAGTGTTTACCAAACTGGACAAACCTTGTTTACCACACTGTTAAACATTATTTACTACACTGGTAAATCATTTTTTACCACCCTGTTAAGCATTGTTTATCACAAAGGTAAATCATTGTTTACTGCACAAAGGTAAAGCATTGTCTACCACAAAGGTAAAGCATTGTTTACCACACTGATAAGCATTGTTTACCACACTGGTAAGCATTGTTTACCACACTGGAAAGCATCGTTTACCTCAAAGGTAAGCATTGTTTTCCACAAAGGTAAAGCATTGTTTACCACAAAGGTAACACACTGCACTGGTAAACAATGCTTTCTAGACTGGTGAAACATTGTTTACCAAACTGGTAAACATTGTTTACCACACTGATAAAACATTTTTTACCACACTGGTAAACATTGTTTATAACACTGGACAAACTTTGTTTATCTTACTGGTAGTAATGGGCAATAGCCAGATTCGTTTTACAGAAACTTTTGATATATTTTTAGACTATTAAAGGTGTTACGAGTACGACTATATGAGAAAGTTCCAACATTTAAAAACTTTATTCTGTAAAAGTTAGCTTTTATCAAGCATGCTAATATATTACCCAAGAAGAAAATATCAGGCAAAAACTATTAAGACGAATCTAGCTAATGCCTATCGCTACATACGGGTAAAAAGTTTACCCCCTCCATATATCTGTATTAAAATTCTTCATTTAACCCTAATTTTTCACCCAACCCCCCACATGACCCAATCCTTCTCTGTAACAGCTACCCGCTCTATCTAACCCAAACCACAAAAAAATTCCTCAAGGGGAATTTCTCAATCTAACCCAAGTGTTCACCCATTCCAAGTACTATGTCAAACTGCTTTCATCTAAACTATAGTTTTGAACCCATCCAATCCCTCCGTGGGATAGTTTTCATTTATTCTAGAGTTCTCCCCCCATCCAATCCCTCTGTGAGATGGTTTTCATTTATTCTTTTTTAAGTCAAGAGGCAGGTTATTCCACATCTTAAGAAGAGAGCTTGATGGTAAATACTGTAATGAGCACATTTTGAGAATGTCAAGTTGATAGTTCAGCGATCTTTTAAAGTTTCCAAGCTTTTTAAAAATATTTTCAAAAGATGCAGGAAGAAGTTTATGTGTATATTTATACATAAATATAGCTTAAGGTAAGTGTATGTTTGCTTTAAAAATATATATTTGTAACCCTGAATGATACAACCCAACAAATATTTGTTTCGAATGTTTTGAAAAAAAGGAGACATATATGATTAATCTGTATATTTATCCATAATCTTTGATGAGGGAATATTATCATAAATATCATGAAGTTAGTACAAAATAACAAGAAGTGATATTTATAAACCAAAAAGTGTTTTCAATCCAAGAACCCTATGTTTAAGGACAATTTATAAACCAAAAGGTGTGTTTTCAAACCAGAAGCCCTATGTTTAAAGATGGTTTAAAAACCAAGAACCCTACGTTTAAGGATTATCTATAATCCAAGAACCCTATGTTTAAGGAGGTTTTATAGACCAAGAACTCTTAGTTTAAGGATTGTTAATGAACCAAGAACCCAATGTTTAAAGATCGTTTAAGCACCAAGAACCCTAAGTTTAAGGATTATTTATATAAGGAACATTTTTTTGACTTAAAAGACTCAAAAAGAGTCAAAATTAATGACTAAAGACTAAAAAAACTAGATTTTTAACTTTTCACACATTATAGTTTATTAAGACAGATATTTTACCTGTTTTGCACTAGGGTTTCTTTCCCTTAAGCATGCTATTGAGTCGAGAAGCTATTCTGAAAATAGGAACAAAAATAAAAGATTAGGACAGGGATTTAGGAACAATAAAAAGATTGTTCAGGAATTAGGAACAAAATTAAAGGATATTAGGACAGTGATTTAGGAACAATAAAAAGATTGTTTAGGAATTAGGAACAAAAATATAGGATTAGGACAGGGATTTAAGGTGGGTCAGACACAGTATTAGGAACAGGAACAATAATAGAAATATTAGCAATTTAAGAACAAAGAGAAATTACTAGTTATACTTAAATGCATGAAAATTAGGAAATGTATTACAATTTTAATAAATGAGTATTGATTAAGAAACATTACTAGATATGAACAATATTATAACTTAAGTCTAGTTTCTTACAAATTTCTAATTCTAAATTTATCGTTAACAATAACATTTACTTGTTGTCGTTGATTTTTAAATTAAACTGAAGAAAAGAAAGTCAAGATAAGCCGCATATTAACACTAATAAAACAAAACACAATGTCGTCGTATACTTACATCGTTGGTTATATTTATTTTTAACAAGCTAGAAAAATATTTTTTTCGTCCTTTAATTATTATATTTCCATGAAATAAAAGATAATCAAATAGCTTGAAATTGAAAAACATTAATTTATTGATTTATCAAATTGGGAACATTTTTTGCCTCGAAATCTCAGGGGGGGCGAATGTCCCCCCGCTCCCCCCCCCTGTATGTATCCGCCCCTGAATTAAGAACACTATGCATAAGGATTGTTTATGAACCAAGAGACCTAAGTTTAAAGATTATTTATAAACCAAGAACCCTATGTTTAAGGATGGTTTATGAACCAAAGACCCTATATTTTAGGATGGTTCTGGTCTGGCTCAGGATCTTCTATTCCTCCGACCAATGAGACTGCTCCGGGATGGAAGGATAACCCTTGGTCTGATACAGGTTACAATATCTCACAAAGAAGAAAAGTATAAACTGTTCACTCTCCACTAAACACTACTATATCTTCGGTCAATGTACTGCAAAATACTGCAGTACACACCAAAGTTTAGTTGAGGGTTAGTTGTATAATATGTTTTCTTTTAACTTAATTTTTACCGATAGAAATAAATTTAAAATGTTTTTAAGATAACACATTTATTCAAATAAAATTACTGCATCGATGTTGCAAATTTTGCATTTTTGAGATCCGTTAAGAGTTAAAGCAGAGTTTGTACTTACGTTATTATCTCGTTATCTTCATTATTTTTACTTTTTTTCTGTACAATACAAAACAATTCAACCTACTTGTCTTGTAAACCTTTGCAACAAATTACGTGTCCTCTGCAACTGAACAAATTAGTTGTTGTTTAGTTTAGTATAACTAGTCTACAGTACAACTGAAACGCAATAAATTTGTTGTATACTTCTGTACAACTGTACACCAAATTGCTAGGTTTCCTGTCTCAGTTCGTCTCTAAACCAGTTCCACAGCCGGACAATGCTGAGTACCTACTCCAACGCTCTGGGGTCACCATTGAAGCATGTTTATCAGGTGGCAATTCATTAAAATTCATATCAAGTTAAATTTTCATGACTCCATGACTCAGGATTTCACCTGTAGTAGGTAGTTCAGCGACCTCAAGTTAAATGTTCATGACTCTATGACTCAGGATTTATCCTATAGTAGGTAGTTCAGCGACCTCTCCCATTTATCTAATTCGGTCACATATCAAGTTAAATGTTCATGACTCCGTGACTCAGGATGTAACCCATAGTAGGTAATTCAGCGACCTCTCCCATTTATCTAATTCTGTCACATATCAAATTAAATGTTCATGACTCCGTGACTCAGGATGTATTCCATAGTAGGTAGTTCAGCCACCTCTCCCATTTATCTAATTCGGTCACATATCAAGTTAAATGTTCATGACTCCGAGACTCAAGATTTAACCTGCAGTAGGTAGTTCAGTGACCTCTCCCATTTATTTAATTCGGTCACATATCAAGTTAAAGGTTCATGACTCCGTTACTCAGGATTTATCCCATAGTAGGTAGTTTAGCCACCTCTCTCATTTATCTAATTCGGTCACATATCAAGTTAAAAATTCATGACTCCCTGACTCAGGATTTAACCTGTAGTAGGTAGTTCAGCCACCTCTCCCATTTATCTAATTTGGTCACATATCAAGTTAAAGGTTCAACGGACATTACACCTTGTAGCATAGAGAAAGGAAAAGAAAGGGTAAAGCTTACCTCAGATGTATACAGCCGACTACCCTATTAAATTATTAATTAATTAATTGGTGGTCGGTTGTGTACATCATGATATGTTTACGTAACTAACACTGTACACTTGTGATCGTATTTCTTGGGGGATTTTATGGAATTGATAATTTTTTGATTTTATTTCTTTATATAAAGAGTAATTTTTATATAAAGAGTAATTTTTATACAAAGAGAAATTTTTATATAAAGAAAAGTACGTATTAAATATTTAGCCATGAAAAAACTAACTTTACCAACAGGATATGTAATTAGTTAATACTTCTGATATGATAAAAAAAAAAATGTATTCTGGATAAAAGAAAATTGCAGACCAGGGCATGGACTTTTTGCCCCCTCCCCTGGCCCTACATTGCATTTTTTTTTCAAAACTTTTCACCTGACTAACATCTCCTTCTTTGAAAAGGTTTAAGCAAATATAACTCGAGGGATGTATCCTTAAAAGGTCTAGCCATGAAAAAATTCACATTTTTACAAGAATTGTTCGTGCATTTTCTCACGTTGCAATATTGTGTCATTCTTGTCTTAAAATAAACAAACAACTTTACTGAAATGTACTGCAGTTTACAATCCTGTGTTTACAATCCATATTTAGTGTCCATCTAATTATCAATAAAAATATTTAATTATCTATATTTAACCACCCAAAGAGATACGATCACTCTATACACATGTGTACAGTGTTTGATACGTGACATCTGAGGTAAGCTTTACCTCTTCGTTTCCTTTCTCTATGCTCTTTAGACACATTCCTTCTTTCTCTGCTATATCATCTATTATCCTTGTTTATATAATAGCTTATATCTTTAGACACATTCCTTCTTTTCTCTACTATATCATCTATTTATCCTAGTTTATATAATGGCTTATATCTTTTCTCTGCTATATCATCTATTATCCTTGTTTATATAATGGCTTATATCTTTTCTCTACTATATCATCTTTTATCCTTGTTTATATAATAGCTTATATCTTTTCTCTGCTATATCATCTATTTATCCTTGTTTTTATAATGGCTTATATCTTTTCTCTGCTATATCATCTTTTATCCTTGTTTATATAATAGCTTATATCTTTTCTCTACTATATCATATATTTATCCTTGTTTTTATAATGGCTTATATCTTTTCTCTGCTATATCATCTTTTATCCTTGTTTATATAATGGCTTATATCTTTTCTCTACTATATCATATATTTATCCTTGTTTTTATAATGGCTTATATCTTTTCTCTGCTATATCATCTTTTATCCTTGTTTATATAATGGCTTATATCTTTTCTCTACTATATCATATATTTATCCTAGTTTATATAATGGCTTATATCTTTTCTCTACTATATCATATATTTATCCTTGTTTATATAATAGCTTATATCTTTAGACCTTTAAAAAAAATTCTGAAATAAAAATAAGTCATATCATGTAATATTAAAGGTTTGCGTCATCAGGTTGTAAAGCTATAAGTATTTGTTGTCTAAATATTATTTGTTGTTTAGTTCAAAATAACTGGTATTCAGATGGAATAGAATGGCATGATGCAGCATGTTACAGGTATATATATTATACACTTACAAAAATAAAATTAAAAATATATATAGAGTAAAGTGCACCTTTATAATAATTTTGAAATTATTAATTTTTCATTTCAAATAAAAGCCGTTTACTAAATGATGTAGGTTAAATTTTTACAATGAATTTATTGACACCAAGTTTGATTTTCGGAAGTCAAAAGGATTTTTTTGGGTTTTCAAAGTACCTTAGCTGCAGAAATAAAATTCTTAGCATATGAGCTAAGAAATCGGAAAATTTCAATATTAAATCATACCTCTTTTTTAATTCTACTTCTCAGTCATAAAAAGACAAACTATGAAGAAACTTATTTAATAAAATTTTTAGAAATAGACATTTTGCGCAAGATAAAAACACATGACTACTTGTTTTCTGTCCAATTTTGATTTGAAGGTTATTGAATGAAATAAACCTTGGTTTTATTTTAAGAACGCGTATCAATATGTATTATTCTGGAAATGAACTTTACTCTTTGTATATATATGTACAAAAAATAAACAGAATGTTCCGAAAAAAAACCTTTTATTGAATTTAAAAGTATCACACGTGGGTCATCGTGGAACATTGCTTAATTATGGAAAGGGTTCTTTGTACATATTTAAATCCCTGTTTTTGTTTTATAGATTGGTCAAATTATCAGAATTACGATTGTTCTTAATTTGAAATTGTCAATGTATTGTCATTTCCGAATATTTCTAACAGAATAACTTTAAACAAATTTTACTTTGTTTGAGTTACCCTCCATACAAAGAAAACAATGAATCAAGAATGAGAGAACTCTGTGTGTAAATGTGTTGAAAAGCTTCTAAATGGTTCTGAATCCCGTTGTACGCTGCGTAAAGATTGATCTAAACACAGCTGATCCGTTCCTTGCGCCCCCTGAAAATATCGTCTTTTTTATGTTAGACGCGGATTTCTAACACTGAAAGTAAATATTTTCTCTTTCTTATAGAAGTTAACTATTGATGTTATTTAAATAAAAAAGAGCTTGCATACAACGTTTAAACAATTTTAAAACGGAGATGCCCCTTTTTAAATGAAAGGACACTTGAAATTACGCTTACAGTCCCTTTAATAAAATTAGTGTGCACTAAAAGGCTCCGCATAATGCAGCGAAAACTCCTTTCAAGTTCTATTACAGTATCTTAAAAAAAAAAAAGTACGAATTGTGTAAAAAAAAGGAATATTTAAATTTAGCAGTTTGACTGTATTTGTCCTAACAAAATAATATATTGCCCCCCCCTAGCAAAAGTCCTAGTTGCGCCTCTGATTATATTTCTGATATTTTATCCCTTTACTATATTTAATTAGAATATCTAAACTACCTGCTTCCCAACATATTAGATCAATGAAAAGTTTCCTGGCCAAGAAATTCTTGTTGTTGTAAACATTAAAGCTTAAAGTTAAGCAACTATATACCAGACTCATTAAAGGGATTGTTCCAGACATTTAAATGAGTTCATAGGAAACCCCAATGTTTAATCATGAGTACATTCGATCAACAAAACTTTATGTTGTGAATATAGCGCTGTTATAGTGTTGTGTTCTATAGCGCTAAATGTACATGCAAAGGGCTGCATAAAAGCATAAGTAAGTTAGATCGGTAAAATCAAAGCCCAAGGCGTTGCGACACTTTAAAGTCGACCCTGTCATAAGACTTTTTATAAGTCAGCTGAATCTATGTGCTAAGCGTTCAAGAATAACAATATCCATCAAAAGTTCCAATATCCTGTCCTAAACCATCTAAATTGTAATTTTATTTGTCATCATTTTTATATCTTTAGATATTTGCATTTTTATTTCGGATTTTCATTTAAAAAGAAAAAAACGAAGAGACGTTTTTAGGTTCTTTCATGCTTTATATTGCGTAATCAATTCCAATAATTTCAAGATGAAACGATAGAACCAATGAGAAGACTTTTATTTACATTATTATACATTATTATTATATACAGTGACGTATTAGGACTGCCCGGCAGAAGTGTTTTCCTAGGACCGGCCCGCTTTTAGTATTGTACTGTACTGACCCGATTTTAGTATTGTACTGTACCGGCCCGATATTAGTATTGTACTGTACCGGCCCGCTTTTAGTATTGTACTGTACCGGCCCGCTTTTAGTATTTTACTGTACCGTCCCGCTTTTAGTATTGTACTGTACCAGCCCGCTTTTAGTATTGTACTGTACTGGCCCGCTTTTAGTATTGTACTGTACTGGCCCAATTTTAGTATTGTACTGTACCGGCCCAATTTTATTATTGTACTGTACCGTCCCGCTTTTAGTATTGTACTGTACCGGCCCGCTTTTAGTATTTTACTGTACCGGCCCGCTTTTAGTATTGTACTGTACCGGCCCGCTTTTAGTATTGTACTGCACCGGCCTGCTTTTAGTATTGTACTGTACCAGCCCGCTTTTAGTATTGTACTGTACCGGCCCGCTTTTAGTATTGTACTGTACCGGCCTGCTTTTAGTATTGTACTGTACCGGCCCGCTTTTAGTATTGTACTGCACCGGCCCGCTTTTACTATTGAACTGTACCGGTCAGCTTTTACTATTGTAAAGTACATGGATTTTCCTCTGACGTTTATAAAGCAAAATAATTATGCATATCAATGCAAGTTTTTAAAGTATTTTTGAAAAAACGTTCGTTTTGTGATACACGATAGTTTTTCAAAATCTTTTCGGAAAATTTGTTCGTTCAACAAAAACAATAGTTTTTTTCATTTGTTTTTTTAACAATAGTTTTTCATTTCTTTGAATGATCCGAGTGGTTTGCCTGCGTTTATTTTGTTTTTTCACAAAAACAATGCCCATCTCTAACTGTACTTTTCATTTGACTTTAGTTTTTGAAATTTTGACCTGACCAGATTCATGATACAAGGAATTACAAGTTATTTGAATCATTTTTACCTTATAAAATGCAAAAAAAGAAAAAATCCCCAGACAGATAATAAATATTTAAATTGGGGTTTATGTTTCCTTGCAAGCGTATAATTATATTTAACAAGAAACTTGAATCTTTTAAATCCTTCAAACCTTATTCTCATGAATATATTTTCATTTAGATATTTCTTTGAATTTAACAAAATTTAACAAAACTGCACAATTTTATCTTATTTAAAATTCAGAATAGACATGCAGTAAATATAGTAAATTGGAAAAATGTTGATAATACAAGCGAAGAAAAAATACATGGAAAAAAACTGGTTTAAAGTTTAAACATAACAATTGGCAAGAAAACATTAGAAATGTATTTTCATCGTGTATTTGGTAATCTATAAAAATATAGATTCAGATGTTTATTAACTCTAATTATGTACAAAAGAAATACAGACTATTAACGTAAACTTGAATAACATTCATTTTAAATAATTACAAGGCCTAATGACCGATGGTACCCTTTAAACAAATGAAAGAAAATGAGATCAAGATTTAATGGTTTACTCCGTAATTCTTCATACTCTTTTCACTTGTAAACTTCATACTCTTTATGCTTTTTACTTTAAACCTAAATTCTAATAAGGAAATGGAATCGATATCCAAGTTTTTCCAATCTTAGTAAAAACACTGGGCATTCACACTCACACCCGGCCTCACAGAGGACTATCCGACCAAATTCAAGAAACGCATTCTAAAAGTAACAGACACTTTAATTTCAGACAGATTTACGGCTACGGCTTTGTGATCTCGTATGTGCATCGTTGTATCAAACAGAATAAACCAAACCATAAATATGTAGTCAATACATCTTTGCAACCTGATGTCGAAGACACCTGATATTTTGAAATTTGAATTCTTCGAGCTAATATATCAAAATATTTAAGATCTCTTCCAATGACTAAATCATTATTTATATAAACAATAAAATCCGAAAAAGGAATTACTTCCGTTTAAATATATCATTCTGAAATCATGCCCAAAACTTGTTGAAAACACAGTCTGTCCAATTTTTTTAAAATTTATTTCAGCCTGAGAAGGGCTTTTATGCTTTTAAAACGAAAAAATTGGTAAGGTTTTATTTAAAAATTTGTAAGGTTTTATATAAAAATGGTAAGGTTTTGTATAAAATGGTAAGGTTTTGTATAAAATGGTAAGGTTTTGCATAAAATGGTAAGGTTTTGTATAAAATGGTAAGGTTTTGTATAAAATGGTAAGGTTTTGTATAAAATGGTATGGTTTTGTATTAAAAAAATGGTAAGGTTTTGTATTAAAATGGTAAAGTTTTGTATAAAAAATTGGTAAGGTTTTGTATAAAAATGGTAAGGTTTTGTATAAAAATGGTAAAGTTTTGTATAAAAAATTGGTAAGGTTTTGTATAAAAATGGTAAGGTTTTGTATAAAAATGGTAAGGTTTTGTATAAAAATGGTAAGGTTTTGTATAAAAATGGTAAAGTTTTGTATAAAAAATTGGTAAGGTTTTGTATAAAAATGGTAAGGTTTTGTATAAAAATGGTAAGGTTTGGTATGTAAAAATGGTATTGTTTTGTCATAAAAAAATTGTATGGTTTTGTATAAAAAAAATCAGAGAAACATGATTAATCATTTCATGTTCTTCAATGAGATTTGAAATAAACATCTGTGTACACATTTAACTACACAATCAAAACAGAATAGTTATATAAAATAAAATATAAAAATTATATAAAAAAACATGTACTGCCGGATCATGGTACAATCTGCATTCACTGTTTTCTTATTTATTTATCTTCAATGAAACCAGATTTTGAGATCTGTCGATCCCAATATGTCGCAACCCGTCCCCGTCCCCCTCCCTTCCCTCTCCTTAATTCTAATCTCATTGTTGTTCTTCATTCTTGTTTCTAGTTTAGAACACGGTGTGCAAAGACCTTGCAACTTTGAAATCGTGTCTTGGCACTTTCGTAGGAGCAAAAACCTAGAGCATATGTTTTGTACTCTTCAGACATAGTACACAAAACAGAACATAAAGTTATTCAATACAATATGGTGTGGTAGGCAAAACAGAGCAGAGATGTCTTATTAAGAACACAGAAAAAGATGTATACAGTGTTACCTGCAAAGGATGAGACTTCAGAGACGACTCTGCGGATTTTTTGTAAATTTTGTACATTCATCATTACACGGTTCACAGCATCTGTCTACTTGTTCCTTTCTTTTTAAAAAATGTACAAGCCAGACACAACATTTAACCTATAGACCGTCATATTCAATGATTTTTAGGTCGTCCGTTATAAAAGTCTCATCTTTTGTAGGTAACCCTGTATGGATGATGGATGTGTATTGGCTTTATACATGAATCGAATCTAGATCTTATTTTATTTTATGGATTAATAAAATGCTTTTCCTTTATGCCTTACTTGACAATTTTACACTGTTAGAAAAACTCTTAACATTTGCTAAAAAAGTTGCATTATTTTTTAGGACTTCTTTAAAGTGTTGAACCACCATTGCTTTTGTTTTTACATCTCTAGCTTAATTACACTTTTTTGTAGCTCTAGACATGTACATTTTAAGAATGTTCAGCACGTGTCTCTAGATTTACTTTTGAAGAAATAATAAACAAAATAAACCTTAGGATTATTGTGTATCACAAACTTAATAGTTTAGTCATGCTTTTTACAGTAACATACCACAAAATTATATGATAGGACTGTTTGATATTAAATGTCCAATTAGTATATGATATGTTTAAAAGAGATTCAGCTCTCAGGTTCAAGAAAATCATATTTTGTTTTATTTCTCTAATAATGTTTATTTTCAGAACAAAGCAATTTATCTGCGAGGATTCAGATGTGATGATGAACTTTATGAAGAAAACTCATCCGAACTTTGTACTCAGATAGTACACACATCTTACAGGGACAGTGTACTTAGATAGTACACACATCTTACAGGGACAGTGTACTTAGATAGTACACACATCTTACATTAAATAGTACGCAGATCTTAGTGTACTCAGATAGTACACACACCTGATAGTGATAGTGTTTTAAGATAATACACAAATCTTACAGAACAGTGTTCTCAGATAGTTAACAGATCTAACAGGGACATTGTACTCAGATAGTACACCGATCTTACAGAGACATTGTACTCATATAGTACTTAGATCTTACAGGTATAGTTTACTCAGATAGTAAACAGATCTTACAGAGATAGTGTACTCAGATAGTACACAGGTCTTAAAGTGATAGTGTAGTCAGATAGTACACAGATAAAACGGTGCAGTGGCATTGCACAATATAATAATGTACACAAATATTAAAGTGTCATTAGTACTTAGTACTAAGATAGTACACAAATAGCTCACTGAACCAATGCAAAGATATCAGTTTACTAAAAAATGGCACTCTACCATCATATTCAAAATCCACAATAACTTTCCAATACTTTTGAAAAATATTACAAATGCTACAGCAGCATGGTACACTCAGTTTACCACTTGTAGTTCATGTATATAGTACATATTCAACGTACTCCTCCTCAGTTATTAGTAAAAAGTGTACAAACACAGACTTAAAAAGTACACAAGTCACTATGATCTTGCCATGCTACATTTGTTGCATAAAACGTGCTGGGTCAACTCTACACTGGGTAGCGTGACTGGACGGTACGTTGGACTGTAATTTTTTCATTTATATATTTTTGCAACCCAGTGGCGTAAACCTTAGATTATTCAAACTATGAATTCTGTTTGGTCAAGTAATTTGATAAAGTTTGAAATTTCAAAGGTTTACACCATCTAGTTGCAAAAATATAGGGATTACAAAAATTTGAGTTTGTGTGCAAAAAATCAATTCTTTTCAGTTTAATTATGTAAATACTAGTCAAAAATGATAGTACAATTAACACTTCTTAAAATTTAAACAAATTTTAAATTTATGATGTAAACAACATTAGAAGTTTTTTTTAAAATGTTGAAATATTTTTATATGTAGACACCCAATCAAAATTGCGATCATTACTGTTTTTACTGTGTAGAATACGGTTCTCTTATTGGTCTGAAGGGTTTACAGAGCAGAAATCAGTTTATTTCCCAGCGAGCAAAAACTTCGTTTAAATTAGATTGTCCCATCAAAAGTTTCCTATCGTCGAGTTCGGACATTTTGAATTTAAAGAACCAATTTATTTAAGTTAAAATAACTTTTTGCTGTCATTAATTAGCTTGGTAACCCAGCTTTGTCTGGAAACAAAGTTTTTCCTAAAAACTGCAACCCAATTTTTGTTGTTTTTGAACAAAGCTAATCGAACAATCCCGTGTTTCTACCGTGTTCCCTAATCCAAATTTGGGAAAAATCCGGGAAAAGGTTTCCTGAGTTATAATCAAATATTATATTAATTATTATATAACTTATTGTATTTGAGAATAAATAAACTTATATTTAATTGTTATTTTCTGCGTACGGTCATAATAGTATATGTAGTATTGGTGCCAGTATAAACGTCGGACCCACAAATGTCTGACGGTACAAACCTAAGACTTACAATGGTCGTACAGTACAAACGTCGGATTGCAGAAGTCGGGACAGACTAGTACAAACTAGTACAAACAGACTAGTGCGACACTAGTACAAATGTTGGACTGGTACAAACGTTGGACTGGTATAAACGTCGGATCAGGACAGACGTCGGCCCAGTACAAGCGTCGAACTTGTACAAACGTCGGACAGTACAAACGTCGGACAGTACAAACGTCGGACAGTACAAACGTCGGACAGTACAAACGTCGGATGAGGACAGACGTCGGACTAGTACAAACGTCGGACTTTTACAAACATCGGACAGTACAAACGTCGGACCACTACAAACGTCAGACTAGTACCAACATTGGACAAAAGATTTTCAAAAAATTTTAGATTTTTTTAAAAACCCCTTATATTGAATTGTCTAATTAAAACTACCCAAAGGAACTGAGTTCTTGTCACTACCTCAAATGTTCTCATCCCCCTTTATCTTTGCAACCCACTGGTATTAACATTTGTATACTTTCAAACTTAAACTGTTTGATCTTTCAAAGGTCTACGACATTGGGTTGCAGAGATATAGACATTGGAACATCAGAGTGTGATAAGAACTCAACTCCTTTCTGATTTGTTGTTTATATATAGTGCTGTTTTCAAAAAGTTGAGAGTGAGACTTTATTCAGTTATCTTTGATTTTGATCATCAAACGTTAGTGGCTTTTAATTTATTTCTTATATCAATAGCCTTTTTTCAAACTCAACCAAAGTTTTTTCTTATAAATGTACCCGTCCGACGTTTGTACTAGTCCGAAGTTTGTCTCAGTCCGACGTTTGCACTGTCCTACCTTTGTAACGTCTGGCGTTTGTACGTGGGTCCGACGTTTGTAGTTGAACTGCAGGTACCGTAGTATCAACAGGAGAAATGTTTGTTCGAAACTTGTTTATTTGACCTTATCCCATGGATGGGCTATTTTGGCTCCCTATCCTGATGAAGGGGGCGATTTCATCCCTCCTCCCCCCCCCCCATGAATTTACTCAGAATTGTGATATAAGGGTTAGGGTGCTAAGGTTTTTGAAAAATTAAAAAGTACATTGGGAAAATATTTAAAGATATTTTTTCTAATTTTAACAAATATACTAGTTTTAAACTTATTTTGACACTAAATTGATAAATGGTAATTATTATATTTAGCCATTTTTAAACTTACTCAGCATTCCTCCCCCACCCCTTTCTTTTTATAGTTTGATTATAAAGTTGACAATATTTTGTGTTAAAGTCCAGAAATCAGTTTGATTGATGGTTTAATCTTTGCACAGGGTGTCCCACGAAACATGAGGGTTAAGAGACGACTTGAATATTGTATTTGATCTTTGTAATATTGTGTTGCATTCTTTCTTCAAACTAATATTAAAAGCAACACTCTCTGCAGACCACATTTTGAAAATGCCAGGAATAGGGGAGTTTTGGGCTTAATTTTTCAAGAATCATAAATGTGTAAGTCACGTTTCGTGGGACACCCTGTATTTCTTTGAATGCAGTTGCATCCAAACTATTGAAAACTATTTTCTTTTGGCAATATTTAAACCAAAATGTTTACTAGCTTTTCAAGAATGCACAACTTGTTATTTTCTCTCACCAACCAATTTCATTTTATATTTTTATGGAACTAGTAACATATTAGTTTTGAACGAACCTACAATTTCTCATTCCTTTAGAAAAAGCTGTTTTAGGTATGCTATACTTCTGATTTAATACTGCTCATCTAAAAGCTTTTTTAGTGATTTAAATAAGAAAGTTTTGTAATCCCGCCAGGCTTTCAAAAGCATCTCGTCTTTAATAAACAGTATATAGTCAGATTTTGATCCCAGGCTATGCTCTCGAGTTTATCATTCAATCCCTCGGGGGCTTAAAGGAATTGAGTCTTTGCCACAAACTCTGATTTTCTAAGCACTATATATTTGGAACCAAATGTTGTATACCTTAGATATTTCAAACTATGAATTCTGTTAAATCAAATAATCTGAGTTTAAAATATCAAAGGTTTACAACATCGGGTTCTAAAGATATTGAGATTTAGATATTTGATTTTGTTCCAAAGACTCAATTCCTTTCCATTGATTCTAATTTTTCTGAGAGTATTCTAATATGTCAGCAAAATATGATCTTAAAATTATAAATTTTATTTGAATTAAGTTTTTTAAACCTAAATTTTGTTGAAAATAGTTTTGTGCACGTAGACCCATCCATCTCCGGCTGAAGGGAAATTCTCTAACTATTGAATATATTTTCATGATTTAGACCAAACAAAAACACACAGAGCGCTATTCTAAAGAAAAGAAAAAAAAGTTTAAATAATTTTTCATGGTTTCATGTTTTGCAATCGGGGACTAAAAAAGTACAAATCCCACTAATCTACATAGTCTCACCAAAAAAATATATAAAAAATATTCTTTCTTGCAAATCATTGAATTAAAAAAATGCATGAAAATGGTAAATTGTTATTTTGCACACTAAAAAATAATGACATTATTTTCCATTTACATTGTTTTATTTTAAAGTTTATCTGTTTTATATAGTTTCATATTTATATTATTCTGTTACGTAATCAAAAAAAAAGACACGTTTAAAAAAAATTAATTATTCTTCCTCAACTGTCAGTTGTCACAAGCAAGAAATAAGAATTGTTTTGCAACTTTGAACCTATATTATGTTTTCTTGTTTGCACAATTGCAAAATTCCGGGTTTAGAGCCTAGTTAGCGCAAAGGTTAGAGTAAAAGAATGAGCTTCCAAGAATTTGTTTAACTTTTCACTGTTGAAAGTTGGAAACAGTTGTTATTTAAAGCGAGTGTTCCCGAAAATGAAAAAGGAGGAAAAAGATTAACAATTAAGTAAATAAAGAATTGATTGACAGATTAAAAAAAGGCAACAAGAACTTATTTATAGGACATTTAAAGTTAAAGAAGGGCAGGATAAGTAACCTATGCTTGTGTCCTTGTGTGGCATTTAGAGCCTGAGTGGTAGCTAGATTGATAAGCTACGCTTTTGTCCTGTGTGGCATTTAAAGCCAGGGGGTTGTGTCCTAGTCGATTTGGATCGTGTGCCTGGACTGATACAGTTCGGGGGACGAACTTTCAAGAGTACGGCATTTACTACAAATATTTCTCTACANACGATGATTCATTGACTGAAAACACCTGTCTTTTAACTGTATCCCGATTGGGCTATTTTTCTTTAGTATACATAAATTTGGGTGGGGGGAGGGTGGTTTTCAACCCCCCGCCCTCCCCCTCAATGATTTTGTCCTTAGTGTTGAGTATAGGGGATTGTGATACATTGTTAAAAACATTAAACCTTTAATTTTAAAGGTTAGGGTGCAAAGGAGGATTTTTTAGAAGTTCAAAAATTACATCTAAAAAATGTTCAAAAATAATTATTTTAACTTTTGACAAATATTTATATGTGACACATTATAACTTCCCTTTTTCAAGGGCTTAAAAACAATAAAATGTTAGCCCTATAGCTTAATTAACTAAGCATTTCTGATTTTTTGGAACCGTTTGGGTCACCGTTTGAATGTCCTCCTCCCTCCTTCTCTATGCTTAAAGAAAGTTTGCCGAAAGGAATTGAGTTTTTGTCACAAACTCTGATTTTCTTATCCTTTTATCTTTGCATTTCAATGTCGGAGACCTTAGATATTTCTAGCTATGAATCATTTTAGATCAAAAAATGATAGTTTGAAATATCTAAGGCTTACATCATCAGGTTGCAAAGATACAGCAATTTTAAAATCAGAATTTGTGGTAAAAACTCCTTCCTTTGTTTACAATTATAATGTTGAAAAAGTAAAGAAAATGTATCGCTTTTACGTAATTTAGAGAAGACCGTAGGTTAAGTGGTTTTAAACAATGATAAATAAATATAGTACAAGTTTATATACTAATAGAAACCATTATAATTAAAAATAAAACATTTTCAGAATAAAAGTTTTAAAAAGTTTTAAAATATTTATTTTGTACTTTCACAGCATTTTATAATTATCCTGGCAAAGAGAGCTTAAGAATACCAGGAATAAAAAAGTAAATTAATTTTTGTAAATTATTGAACTTTTCACTTGTTTTGAAAATTGTAAAATTAATGTGTTTCGATTTAACTAAAACTGTTATTATAAGTTATTTAGAAAATTTTAACGTCGATTCTAATTTTAAAAATTCTTTTTGATCAATGATGGACAAAAATATATATTTATAATTGGCCTACTTTAAAGGGACTGCAGACTTCATTTCAAATGAGAAATAAATCGTCATGTTTATTTATTGTTTAGAAAAACGATGAATTTTGTCAACTTCCTTCCTTATCTCTACTGTTTAAAACCGCAATTTAAAATTTTAATTTTTCAGAAAGATAAAGAATGGATGATATTTTTGCTAAGATAAAGGTGAGATAAGATACTGTTGTGAATCGCCATTATAACTTTGTAAATGAAGAGTTGCATGAAATTTGGTTCCTAGTCCCTTTATCAATATTTTAGATATGTACTTTCAAACTTTCCCATTTATAATTTAAACTCATCAATTATTTTATTTTTTACAAATTCCGTGCACAAAGTTTATTTTTTCAACGAATTCAAGTTATTTAGTCGAGGTTTCTATTTGTTCTGTGAAAGCACTAAAATCTTCGTAATCAAGTTCATCGAGATCTTCATCATTATCCTTCACATACAAACAATGAAAATTTTTCCCTGTTTTAACATTTTTAAAGGGAGCGAAAAATGAAAAGGGGATATAGGCTGATCTCGAATTGAATTCTGGATTGATGGTTAATAATTTGAATTCTATATATTGCATCTATAATGAGAAAATGGTTTAAAGCGCAGAGTCAGTTCAAATTCACGGAGTTGATTAATTGACCTAGACTGTAGATAATTCAATTTTTGACTAATAATTCAGTTATAAATGTCGAATTCAATTTGGGATATTTGTTTGTACTTTAAATATCATAATCTTTAAATTAAAATTTGCAAGGATTTAACCCGAATTCTATCGTGGTTAGAAAATGTATCCCTTTTTATTTTTTGCGAGCACTCCCTAAATCCTAAATATTTTACATGATCTATAATAAAAGTTATTCCTGGAATTTAGCACGTATATTTTTATAAAAGGACAACATTTGTGTTGGCTCTAATCGCCGCATGCTTATTAAAAAAAGATTTTACTTTTTAAGAATATGTTGAGTAAAAAATTACTTGAGAATCATTTATTTTATTCGCTGTATTTGAACATGATAAGAAAATATCCTTAAATTAAAGAATTTCTTTCAGCCAGTTTAAAATTGAAATCATGAAATAGGTTTCAAGATCTAAGAAATGCATTTACTATATATATATATTTATATATATACCCTCGGACTTATTGGAAATATTCCTCTTCTAGATATTTGAAGAATTTAAACTGTATTCAACATCAGTATTAAACAGTTTTGAAGAACCTGTTGACTGGGACTTGTTGGGCTCTAATGTAAAATTGTTGGGCTCTATTGTAAAATTGTTGGGCTCTAATGTAAAATTGTTGGGCTCTAATGTAAAATTGTTGGGCTCTAATGTAAAATAGTTCACTTTTCTTAAACATTTAACAAAAAATAAACTTATTTATTCTACAAAATCACGGATTCCCCCCCCCCCTCAAAAAAATAAGGGTGGATTGGTTTATTTTCTTTGGTTTCCTTGGTCGATTTATCTGTGCTTTTTTTTTTTTTCCTGTCCTCTTTTCTAAGCCTAAAATATCATTTTTAAAATGTAATGAAGACGTGTGCGTAAATATCTAAAGTATAAAGGAATTGAGATAAATACATTTGCAACCCAATTTTATAGACCTTTTATAATTCAAACTATGCTTTCTAGTTTCTGTTAGATCAAGTAGTCTAAGTTTGAAATATCTAAGGTTTTCACCACCAGGTTGCAAAGATATAGGGATTACAAAGTTTGAATTTGTTGCAATGAAAAACGAGAAAATTAAAAAATTCTAAATTTTTACCGTACTGCATTTTTTATTCGAGCAAGGAGAGCGGAACCATCATAATCATCATAATAATCATAATAATCATCTTCAAGCAGATCAGTTATATCCGGTACACGAGCTCTTACTCCTGTACAGCCCACTGTACACGGGATCCTTCGGCGTACACCTGTACACCCTCCTGTACACCCTCCTGTACTTGTTCTATGTACAGCTCGGGCATCTCCTGATAAATATTGTAATGTACAGTTGCGAAAAAAGTAATGAAGAAAGATTAAAGATTTGACAAAGAGTGCAGAATTAATAATTTTTTTTCTATATTCAATATGAAGAGAATTAGATGAAAAACGTCCTCTACAGAAAATCACACATTAATGCTGCCTTGCATGTCAACACAAGCCAGGGCCGACAAAAAGAAATAAAGATTTGTGCAGGGAAACACATAAAAAATACGACATTTAAGTATACATTATGTATGTTTGTTATAATTAATGTTTTCTTATACCCCCCCCCCCTTATGTTGATAGTCCAAATTTATCTAGAATTAAATCTACTACAGTCGTCGGCGTATATATCAATACAATGATAATAACTTTCTATTTTAATTTTAGTTTCTACCAATCTTTCAAAACAGAAGAGAATAGATACATAAAAATGTCAACATATTATAGAAGTTGTCAATTAACAGCTTCTCTGTGTTTACAAGTTAACTTGTAAATTAATTGCTTGTTAGAAATTAAAGCATTATTAATAAAAAGTCGTCTCCATTGTATCAATATAATAGCCGACCACTGTATATAATTAAATATTGTATGTTTATACCTATAAAAACTGGATCTCTAGCTCCCTGAATACCATGAGTACCAGCGTACACATCATCATACCCACCATAGTATTCTCTTAAAGAAAGGATCGTAAAGATGGGCATTGTTTTTGTGAACAAAGTAAATTTTTGAGAATGAACGAAATTTTTCGTTATGTATGGTGTGGTTCAGAGGAAAAAAAGAACGATAAACGCACTTTTTGGATCGTTTAGAGAAACGAGCGATTTAAAATCGTTCGAACGAATTTTAAAAAAATTTTGGACGAACGAATTCAGTTAAAAAACGAACGAAATAGATTGAATGAATGATAATTTTGGCAACGAACGAAATAAATTTTTTTGAACAAATGAAAAGAAAATAACGAAATGGGTTGTTCATAAACGATGAACGAACTAAATGAAAAAAGTCAAAGGTACCTATCTCTAGTTCGTGCTTTACCTGGCGTATTCTGTTTTATGCTTGTTGTAAAGCCGTTTCAAGTAGTTTAGATAGATCAGGCGCTTCCATAGTTGATTTCTTCTTTCTGAATGTAAAAAAGACGTTTTCAATACGATAAGAACCAGAAAACCATTGAATAATAATCAAGTCACTCCTGTATGCCAGGTCCATTAGTGCCTGATCCAATCAGGGTTCAGCCATGTGTTAGGTGTCTATTCTCAACCAATAAAAATTGCATGGCGGTAACATCTATTGTTCTATCTAGCTTATTATCCAATTAGAATTATGAATCCTTATATCGGCGCTATAACAGTAAATGAAAATATTTTCTGTTACTGAAACTATAGTGAAGGAATGGCTTTACATAGTTACCTCAACTGTGCAGTTTAAGCAGATCTATTTCACTTGATAAATGATTTAATAACTTACTAGTAATACCACTTATTTGTAACAATTTCAAATATTGTTTTAATATCGTCATCCTATTCCACAGTTTTCTTGTCCTTACTTTATAATGTGTTAAGATGAGCTGTCCGAATTTTAACTTCCCAACTAAAGAAATGTTTTAGTAATCTTACAAGAACAACAACAACGAATCAACAAATCCATTAAAAACAACAACAACAACAACAACAACAACAACAACAACAACAACAACAACAACAACAACAACATCAACAACAACAACAACAACAACAACAACAACAACAACAACATCAACAACAACAACAACAACAGCAAGCAAAACAACAATAACCCTATCAACACCAGCAACAATATCAAAAACATCAGCAACAACTATAAAAACTACAATAACAACAACAACAAAACTAAATTTTTATAAACGGTACCTCCGACTGCTCCTCTTGATGCATAACCGACTCCGAACCCATCCCTAGCTCCATGGCCTCCAAACCCACCGTGTCCAGCTCCTAGAACATCTCTACCTAGTCCACGGGATCCAGGATGATGTAGCCAAGGATCCACACAACACTGGCGATCATATCCTTCACAAGGAAATAAAAATAAAATAAAATATTTGTAACATTCTAACTAATTAGGTTTAAGGTTCTGTTCATATTGCAATTTTTTAATGCTTAAAATCCATTTCTATACAACAAAACAACATTCAATATAACAAAACAACATTCTATACAACAAAACAACTAACAAGTATTATGTTCTTACTCTGTAGGGTTTAAATTTGAATTACGAGGTTGCAAAGTCATACCATGTATTCCATATAAATTCCTATATCTTTGCAACCTAATGCATTTTAAAAAATTCATAATTTCCCCTGACAACATTTGATGGAGCACCGGAGCCAAATTCAACTTAGTAGTATCATTGTCCAGAGCAAATAAATGCTGAATTTCATCAAAGAAAAATTTGACGAGTGCTAAGCTTCTAAGTAGAATTCGGCTCAGGTGCTCCATCAAATTTTGTTCAATGAAAATTTGACATTTCTTAGAGAGTGGTGTAAACCCTTGATATTTCAACGCAAGGGGCTTGAGGAAAAATTAAACTTTTGAAAGACAACCTTTGTGAAACCTTAAAACTCTTTTATCCTGGTTGAAATTAGATTGATTTAAAACTGGTTATTATAGTAGAAAGAAAACTGTTAATACAATTATAAACCCTTCATAGTAAAGCGTTTTTAACGGGTGTTATATAATACGAGTAAAATAACGCCATTTTAAATCATTAAACAAACTGGCATTAGTATTATAATTATGACACTTGGATTTAATCCGTTATCAAATATATCAAAACTACGGTTAAAACGGGGTTATCCAGACTTTCTAGTGAAAACCAGGTGACTTTAAACTGTATTTAATTTCTTTTCAAATTCTGAAAACAAAAATGAAACCGATTTAAAATGGTTTTTTTGGTTTAAAAATATCGTTTATCCTGTTTAAACCCTGCTTTGTGTTTGCTGGGTCTTACCTGAGGGAAAAATAGATGCCGGAGGTAAAAGTCGTCTTCGCACACTTGGATAGGAATCAAAGGACCTTGAAGCCTGAAATTATATTTTATATCTGACAAATTCCCAGATCCATTAGCAGGTCCATTAATGTTTTTGTCTCAAATCTGATAAATGATTTGTTTGTGGGTTGTAATCTTCATCATTTATTATTATTATTATTATTATTATTATAATTATTATAATTATTATCATTATCATTATTATCATTATTATTATTATTATTATTATTATTATTATTATTATTATTATTATTATTATTATTATTATTATTATTATTATTATTATTATTATTATAATTATTATAATTATTATCATTATCATTATTATCATTATTATTATTATTATTATTATCATTATTATTATTATTATTAAAATTATTATTTCTATTATTATTGTTATTTTTTGATATTATTAGAATTCTTATCATATTACCGAGCACTCGGATCTGCAAAGAGGGGCAGGTCCAGGGCATTCTGCGGGGAAAAAAATCTTGGTAAAAAATTAAACTTCATATCTACACAACAAACATTAAAAAACATTCAAATTATAGAAATCAACATTTACAATAAATATGATATTAACATAAACACAATATTTACAGAAAAATATTTTTTACTTTATAAAAAATAGCATCAAAATAATAACAAATACTAACAATACTTAAATACTAACAACAATGATAGAAAAAAAAAGAATAACAGAAAAGCAACAACAACCACAACAACAACAACTTTAACAACAACAACAACAACTTTAACGACAACAACAACAACAAAAACAAAAACAATAATAACAGTAACAACAAAAACAGGAACATCAACAACAACAAATAAAACAACAACAACAACAACATTATTTCAGACAACAACAACCAGAACAACAACAACATCAATAATAACAAGAACAAGAACAAGAAACAAGAACAACAATAACAACAACAAGGACAACAACAACATTATTTTATACAACATTAACAAGAACTACAAACACAACAACAACAACAATAAAACAATAACAACAAGAACAAGAACAAGAAACAAGAACAAAAACAACAACAACAACAACAACAACAACAATAAACAGCAGACTCAAAAAAACAATTAAAACTAAAACAACATAAACCTCAACAACAACAACATCAATAACATCAACTACCTTGGTTCCCCCCTGCAACTGTATCTATTGCATGAAGAGGAGAATCCTCCAACCATTGTCGCAGAGATGCAGAAAGTGACATTGTCTTAACAGAAAATAAAATTTTATTTTCATTATAATTAAATTAAATAGAAACAATTCTAAATATATTGTTTGAATGTTGCAAAATAATTTCCACGAAATAAAAGAAATAGAAACAAGAAGGTAAGATGAAAAAGAAAATTTCATAAAAGAAATTTTTTATTTTTTTTATTTCAAAATTCAAATAGAAGAACATTTGTTTGTGTTTTCATATTGTCAATAATAATTGTAAATTAATCATCTGTAATTGAATAATAAAAAAAACAATTTTTCATTTTTGATGATTGATAAATTAAAAATACTTAATAGTAAATATTGAAAATATTATTAAATTCTATAGACAATTTTTCAAATTCAATATGATGTCATCATCGATTCACAATGGTACCATATTTAACTTCGTTTAAGCAAAATGGATGAAGATTGAAGATATTCTGTTATCTATATTGAAATTTGATCCTTTTGAATTCCGATTTTTCTTTACAGGGACCGTTCACTTATTTTGGTAATTTTAGGGTAAACTAAATAGCCTATTAGCTATTCATTAGTATATTAGTCTTATTTTACCTAACAAAGGAATTTAGAAAGAGACATTTGTTAAGAAAAGAAAACCAACTGGATGTCTTGGCCTTATTCATAAAAAGTGCAAAGGGAACTTTTTTGATTCGGGAATCTCTTTAAATAGGAGTTCAATAACAATAATTTTTCTAAACCTTTTAGATAATTCATTGTTTACCTTATTGGATCCTAGCATTGGAACAGTTAGCTTGTTAAACCTAGAATCTGCTAGTTCACCATAAAGATAGCTATGTGACCTAAACAGTTAGCTTGTTAAACCTAGTATCTACTAGCTCACCATCAAGATAGCTATGTGACATAAACAGTTAGCTTGTTAAACCTAGTATCTACTAGCCCACCATCAAGATAGCTATGTGACCTAAACAGTTAGCTTGTTAAACCTAGTATCTGGCTAGCACACCATCAAGATAGCTATGTGACCTAAACAGTTAGTTTGTTAAACCTAGTATCTACTAGCTCACAATCAAGATAGCTATCAAACCTATAGTTAGATCCAACTGTCAAAGAAATAATCTCTATCGTCCCACTCCCAAGCTTATTATTCAAATGAAAAAATCCTGAACATATTAACTTTTAATTCTAACCTGCAGTCCGGGACGAACCAGCTCCTATCCTGTCGTCCTGCAAGAATACTCTCATATAAGGCTGCAGTTCCTCTTCTCCAGGCTAACTCGTATTCCTCGTACTCCGGGTCCGAGATATCCGGGATACAGGGATTATCAGCAAAACTAAATAAAAGATTCAAATAATGTAAAGGACAGTAATTATGTTCTAAGTGAAAGGGACTGTGTAAGCTTAAGTGACACTCCATGTGAAGATGGCAATGTCCGATTCACAACTGTAACTTGGGCTAGAATCAGTTCTCAAAATTATAAACATTGATATCTAATTCATAATTGATCAGACAAAGCTAAGGGTACCATTGTAAATCGGGCATTGCCATTTTTGCAAGGAGTTTTAATTGATATTACGCTTTCTGTCCTTTTAGCAACCCAATTGTTGGAAGAGGAACAGAACTAAACCAATTTAACTATTTAAAGATGTCCCTCAGGGCAAAAGGAAAAGATTGTTTAAAACTAGAAACCTTAAATCAATGTGTTAAGATAAAGTGGTTAAAAATCTTTACAATAAGATCAGTTGGATGTATTACACTGTAGTAGTAAAATAAAATGAAATAAAATAAAAATAATGAGGTTTTTGAGATGACCGACGTTTAAAAATATCTTCAATGAACTATTGATCCAGGAAAATAAGTTTGCAAAAAATTGTTTAGAATTTTTGCCATTTGCAAAAAAAATCTGCATGAATGATTTAAAACTTGAATAGAATAATCCTAAATGTCAGCCTGAAAGCTGGCTTTAAATATTTTCCATCAAATGTTAATATCTCTTTCAGTGAAATCCTGTAATCCTTTATGCTTCTATGCTTGTATACCTTTCAAGGTTTAACATTTCAAATTCCTTTCACCACTATAGGTCTCTACACTGTTAAGGGGTCTTATGAAAAACCATATTTTAAGGATAACCAATTACTTTTCACAAACTCTAATTTTCCAATCCATATATCTTTGCAACATATTGATCTTTTCTATTTCTAACTATTAGATATAAAACAACTATCGAAGTTCTACAATATTAGAGTGTAAAAATATTAAATATAAAACAACTATCGAAGTTCTACAATATCAGGGTGTAAAAATATTAGATATAAAACAACTATCGAAGTTCTACAATATTAGAGTGTAAAAATATTAGGTATAAAACAACTATCGAAGTTCTACAATATTAGAGTGTAAAAATATTAGGATTGGAAAACTAGATTGTGTGACTAATTATTATTCAGAAATGCAAGGTAGGTAAAAATATTAAACTAAAGTTACACGGAGAAAATGAATTAAAATTAAGTATTTCCAAACAGTTTATATTAAAACTAACTAGAAAGATCGGAATAGTTTCAAAACTAACCTGGAAGGATCGAAATAATTCCAAATTTAACCTGGAAGGATCGAAAGAATTCCAAAACTAACCTGGAAGGATCGAAATAATTTCAAAATTAACCTGGAAGGATCGAAATAATTCCAAAATTAACCTGAAAGGATCGAAATAATTCCAAAACTAACCTGGAAGGATTGAATTAATTTCTAAACTAACCTGGAAGGATTAAATTTGACCTAAAAGGATTTAATTGGCTTCAAAACTAACCTAGAAGGATTGAATTGGCTTCAAAAGTAACCTGGAAGGATTGAATTAACTTCAAAATAACCTGGAAAAATTAAATTGACTTCAAACTTTACCTGCAAAAATTAAATTAATTCCAAAACTAACCTGGAGGGATCGAATTGACTTTCTAAACCAACCTGGAGGGATTGAACTGAATTTCTAAACTAACCTGGAGAGATTGAACTGAATTTCTAAACTAACCTGGAGAGATTGAACTAATTCCAAAACTAACCTGGAGGGATCGAATTGACTTTCTAAACCAACCTGATTGAACTGAATTTCTAAACTAACCTGGAGAGATTGAACTGAATTTCTAAACTAACCTGGAGAGATTGAACCAAATTTCTAAACTAACCTGGAGGGAATGAATTGACTTTCTAAACTAACCTGTAAGGATCAAATTGACTCCCCACAATAAAGAAAGGAGTCTCTATATAAGACCAATATCTGGACCAGACTCCACATCTGTGCGCTAACTCACTAGAGTTCACATCAGACTAAAATAATGTAATTTTTATAATTACTGTGTAATCACTTTTCGATATCTGTGTTGTGAAAATCGCGAAAATATCGAGACACTCGTGGCAAACAAATATACTAAATCATTATATTCGCCAACTTGTTGGGGGTCAAATAATTCTTTTCTGATTACCTTGTTTTCCTCAATACATGATTCATCATCTTGTCTTCCCCAGAATATCTTCTCTCCTTCCTCTTTCTCGTAATCCCTTAACATGGATTATAATTCCTTCCCACTCGTTCTCATAATCCCATTATATGGTTTATAAGCTCTTCTTTTTTTGCATAATCCATAAATATGAATTATAATCCTTTTCTCCATTATCACAATCCCTAATAATGGATTATAAACTCCTTCCTCCTTCTCATAATTCCTTAATATGTTTTACAACCCTTTTTTCTTCTATTAATCTCTTAATTCCTTCCTTCTTCTCTTAATCCCTAAATACTTTTTATAATCCCCTTCCTCCATCTCATAATCACTAAACATTGTTTATATACTCCCCTTTCTCCTTCTCATAATCCCTAAATAATGTTTATAATCCCCTTCCTCCTTCTCATAATCCTTAAATACTGTTTATATACTCCCCTTTCTCCTTCTCAAAATCCCAAAATACTGTTTATAATCCCCTTCCTTCTTCTCATAATCCCCAAATATTGTTTATATACTACCTTTTCTCCTTCTCAAAATTCCTAAATACTGTTTATACTCCCTTTACTCCTTCTTATAATCCCTAAATACTGTTTATAATCCCCTTTCTCCTTCTCAAATTCCCTAAATACTGTTTAAAATCCCCTTCCTTCTTCTCATAATCCCTAAATACTGTTATATACTCCCCTTCCTCCTTCTCATAATCCCTAAATCCTGTTTATATACCCCTCTTTCTCCTTCTCATAATCCCTAAATACTGTTTATAATCCCCTTCCTTCTTCTCATAATCCTTAAATACTGTTTATATACTCCCCTTTCTCCTTCTCAAAATTCCTAAATACTGTTTATAATCCCCTTCCTTCTTCTCATAATCCCTAAATACTGTTTATAATCCCCTTCTTCCTTCTCATAATCCTCAAATACTGTTTATAATCCCCTTCCTCCTTCTCATAATCCTTAAATACTGTTTATATACTCCCCTTTCTCCTTCTTACACTAATACCACTCTTCACCATCAGATTTCTTCTCTTAACATTTTTATTTAGTGGATTTGTTTACTCCGTATTGTGTTAATGTTTCCAATTAAGATTTCCAAGATAATGGTTTGTTTCAACAAATTCCATTTTCATGTTTTTAAAGGGAATAAACAAGTAATACAAATATGATGATTACTTCTCAGAAGAAACTTGTCAATGAACATGAAGATTACAATTTTGAATTTTATATATGTTTTGAAATTTAAACTCAATAGACCTCTACTCTCTAATTGAATAACAGAGAATTGTGGTGTTAACACCTTTTTTTCTCTGGAATTTTTGGCAATGTACATTTTACAGGGTGTCCCCCCGAAACATAACAGTTGAGAGACGCTCATGAATAACGTCTTTGAAATAATTTGTGCAGTTCATTTGTCGTGAACCACTAGTACAAGTGTGCTTTTTGAAACTATAATCACAAAATAACCCTTTTCTTCTCGAGGTGTCATGACACCCTGTACCTCACAGACTTTTTCCCACGTAGATTCTAAAATAAAGTTTTTACCTGTTGGCGCATTCTTCTGATTTGACCCACCATGGAGTCATGTCAGGACTATCAGCTATACACTTTACAGGTACTCCAGGTAGTAAACTTAACAATATATTCTAGAGTTTATCAGCTATACACTTTACAGGTACTCCAGGTAGTAAACTTAACAATATATTCTAGAGTTTATCAGCTATACACTTTACAGGTACTCCAGGTAGTAAACTTAACAATATATTCTATTCTAGACTATTCTAGACTACTAAATTCTTTTTTTGAAAATTATTGGACAATGTGTTATAAACCGAATTGCTATTCATGTAAAACTAATTAGATATGTTTTAATATGCTTTGATATTTGTTGTGTACATGTCAGACAATTACTTTAAACTCTAGTTATTCGAATTAATGTATAAACTATTTTGCATATGATAAATTTGCACCCTGATCTATAATCGTTCTCCTTAAATCTATTTAATTGAAATATTTTGTTATTATTACTAAAATTAGGTGGAAAAAATAGTCAAAACAGCCAAGAGCTATTTTCCACCCAATTGCTTTATACTTGTACTGTTAATATAATCATCAATTATGTGATTGTAAACTCTATCTGTATACAGATACATTTATTTTAGCAATAAACTTTATTTTATCTTATCTTATCTTCTAGAGTTTATCAGGACTCCACTATACAGGTACTCCAGGTAGTAAACTTAACAATATATTCTAGAGTTTATCAGGCCTCCACTATGCAAGTACTCCAGGTAGTAAACTTAACAATATATTCTGGAGTTTATCAGGACTCCACTATGTAGGTACTCCAGATAGTAAACTAAATAGTATATTCTGGAGTATATCAGGACTCCACTATACAGTTACTCCAGGTAGTAAACTCAACAGTATATTCTGGAGTATATCAGGACTCCACTATACAGGTACTCCAGGTAGTAAACTCAACAGTATATTCTGGAGCTATTAGGACTCCACTATACTGGTACTCCAGGTATTTAACTATACAGTATATCATTTATATTAGTTAGAGTGCTTTACGGGGAGAAAGTTTCCTGGATTGAGCCGTTATTCAATGCTCACACTGTATCCACCCCTTTTCTCTGACGAATAGAAAACCGGTTTTACCTGGCAACATAATCACAGTTGTATCCTACACCACGTGCTCCAGATCCACTACCAATCAGAGTAAGGGAGGCGGCACGGGCCAGCCCGAATCTTGAGGACATGTCTTCAAGGAAAGCAGTTAGAATATGTCTTCCGTGAAAATATAAGTTTCCTGTGTTCCTAGAGGCTCCACGTGTACCTAAATTAAAACTTTCGTTTAGTTGCGAAAACCTGTTCTTTAAACTGCATATAAAAAATTATATTTACAGCTAGACCTTAGACAAAAATGGTTTTGCATAAATGTACAAGTTTTTAAAAGTATCCAAACCATTAAAATATTTGAACCCATCCCGAAAAAAGTTTAAAAAGTAGGTTGTAAAAGTGTTCAAATAAAAATATTTTTACTTTTGACAAATATTTACATGTGTCCAGGTTATTGCATCACCCGTAGTAATAATAACCTAACTAAAAGACCTTATTATTAAGTGACATTTCAACAGGATTCTAAAATGTGTTAAATTTCAACAAAAATGGTATTTCTGAATAATGAAAATAAAAGATGTTGGAAGAGATGTGCAATGTGAACACAAGAAAATGCTAAATGAAACAAATTTTAATGCAAAAGAATTTTCTTAATAACTAAACTTTGCAAAAGCAAGTAATAAATAATATTTTTCATCCAAGTTTTGAATCTTCATCAAAGAAATGAAAAGAATTCTTGAAAATTTTCTGTAAAAGATTATTCATGATAGACTTGAACCCCCCCCCCCCCCCCTTCATGGTTGTTAGAATGGGGAAGGAACCAACACTCCAGTAGACCTTGGACCAAAATTTATGAATTAGAGAGAAAAAATTTATGAATTAGAGAGGTCGCTAAACTATCTACCGCCGGTTCATATCATAAAACAGCGATTCAAAATCTATTTGCTAAACTGATTTGATTTTAAGAAGTAATAATACTTTCGCATTTTAAGAAGTGTTAAGAGTTTTTTCTGTAAAATATTAATGTGTTCTCTTTCTAAATGAACCGGTGTGGTTTTGGACAATCAGAAGAGAACTGCAAACAAGTTATTGTTTGCCTATTCTCTTAGCCATATCAATTGTAATCCTGGAATAGGAAGACAACATAAAATCAGTAGATAAGTGCATTTGATGTTGTTACAAAGCAAATAGTTTTACTAGTAACTTATTAAACCACTTATTGCATGAAATGGGTCTGTTTACACTGCACAATTGCTGTGTCACACATTCATTGGACTATTAAGTCAAAACTTAAGTCTAAAAGTCGTCTTCCTACTCCAGAGTTGTCATCATTGTTGGTATATCTGCCTTCTATCAATTTCCTGAAAAAGAGTGCATTGTTTACCAACAACAACGACATGTAGCTTTTTCTGTTAAAACATAATTAAACATTTCTAACGAGGGATATTTTGCATTTAATTAGAAAAGCTTTCTGCCTGAGAAGACATCTTGAATTTTGATCACAGAAAACTAGACATTGTATACTAGTACACTTTGTGACCTCGTAGAGTGTATTTATCCGATGACTAGAATTTCAAAACATTTTTTTTCTCCTTCATAACTCTTCAATTGGAGAAGTTAAATTTGGAAATATGTAAGATAAAGATTTCAATGTTCTCATGCTAGAACTAATTTTCATGATTTTCAGACACTTTTCAGGAAAACTTTTCAAATATTTGTTTTTGCCAATTTGAACTAATAGGTTTAAAATATGAAACAATTTTTACAGCAAATAAAATATAAAAATAATCAGTGTTTTACTTATGAGATAACTTTTATGTGCAAAATTTTCATAAAACTCAATTTCAACATTTCTATGACGAAAGGTATAACTATGCATCTGAAGGATTGAAAATGTATTGGTTTTATTCTACATATACATCTCTTCTTTGTTTACTTCAATCTTAAACCATCGATATTATAGAGATAGTGAGCAATTAGGAGTTTATTCTAATGTGCATTTCTTCTTTAAACTCCACTCCAGCCTAATCCAATGATATCATAGAATTAGTAGTTTATTCTATCAATGCATCTCTTATTCGAAATCAAGCTTAAACCATCGATATTATAGAACTAGAGTGCCATTTGTAGTTTATTCTGTCAATGCATACAGAACTAGAGTAAACTAGGGTTTATTTAATACTAGCTTGGGAAACCCAGCGCTGCCCAGGTTACTAAAAATTAATCCTGCCGTTTACCCGCACTGGAACGATTTAATCAGGAAACAAAATTTTTGCTATTAAAGTCGACTTACCAAACTTAGAATCTCAAAACTAACCTAAGAACATTCTAGTGGGTCTCCCAAGTTCCCCCATTCAAAATTTGAGGCAAATCGGTCCAGGGTTTCATGAGTTATGATCAGACAAACAACCAGACAGACAAACAGAGATTACAACTTTTTGCTGTTGTAATTTCATGTGACCCTCCGTTAAAAAAGAGTGGCGTGGGATGCCCATTTTTTTTACGTTTTTTACAGTGATAACCAGAAAACTGTGGAATAAAAAGACAACAGTATGGCAATACTTGAATGTATTTTAAGTTTTTTCAAAGCAAATAGTTTTTTTTTGTAGAAGAAACTAACATGGATACAATAAGCTAATGTACATAATATCAGTTAATCGTAGGGTTGTTACTCATTATTATTGGCCTTGAGGGCATTGTGGTCTATCAGTTTGTATGAGAGTAAATTCTCAAGCTCTTGGAGTGTTGCTACCTTCGGGTTCACGTCCCAGGTTGCTGGGTTCTTTATCTGTATCTTTTTGATCCAGGTCGTAAGATGATTTTCATGGTAGTACTCCATGTTTTCTTCAAAGTACTGGGGATGTCCTCTCTCCCTTATTACTTTAGCAGCTGCATCAGGCCCTTCAGCCATGAAGAGATCAATCAGTCCTTCTGTCTCGAGCCCCAGCTGCACTATCGAAATACATGTGTTTCTCAGGCTGTCGAGCTTGGAGTCGCCACCTATACTCAATACACTATTATGTTCACAATAAAGTCACGGTAAGTCAAACTTGCCTTCACAGTCTCATGGGCTAGAACACATAGAACCCGTATTGAGCATCCAGCCATCTATTGTACATACGTAAGTTCAAATGGAAATAAATAACTATTAAGTATGAGCTGTTTAGCCTGTTGTGCAACATCTTGTACAGAGCTATAGAGTTCCATAATGAAGATTGTCCAAGACAGTTCAAAGAGTTACATAGCTTCTTCGCTAGAGCTAGCTATACTAGCCATCTCATTAACACTTCTTGATTTAAGTGTGTCATTAGCTATCACAATCACTCTGGCTACACTCTCTCTTCAAAGGCAGAAATCTTGGCATCTGATATAGGACGATCCTCTCTCGTGATCTTGGTTATGTTCCCATTTGCCGACAGGAGGACTTCTCTAACCTTAGGCTGGGGCTTGACCAGGTTTAGTATAAGTGTAATTAGCAAGTCTAGTTTCAATCTCACATATAATATTTCTTCATCACAGACTCACTAATCTTGTCTCTGTCAGGTCCTTGGGCGAGTGGCTCATGTGAGGGATTGACTGGTGCTCTTCTTTGATTAACAGGAGGAAGCCTGAATGGGGGTAAAGGAACTGCACTCCAGGATGGGTATTCTTGGCTATCAGCTGCTAGGAATGTTTCGTCATTGCCGAACTCACAGTCCCAATCTTCATCATTTGCGTCGTACACAATTCCCACTCTGCTCCCCATAGAGCTAGCATAAGACATAGTTGATAAAAGGGTCTCCCTTGAAGTCTCCCATTATGTCTCTGAGCCGCTCAACCACAGAATTTGAAAGCTTCAACATTGTCTATGGAGAAGATCTCATCTTCTATTCCTCTTAATGTCCCTTCCTTCACTTTGTACCCTATAGCTATCTCAACCCTGTTAGATAGAGATGCCTCAATATAAGTCAAGGCCTTCTTGACAATGTGGTAAGACTTGATGTTAACAGATTTCCTTCTGAGGTCAGAAACCTTTGACATGTTGTTCAGGTCTCCAGATTTAGTCCCAGACCCTGGTGCTGTAATCGTCTCACACTCAGGTGCGTTTGGATATGCAATTATTGAATGGCTCTTCTGTTGGGTAGCTCTCGTCATTCTCTTCGTGGATACACTCGCACTAATCTTTACCATAGACAACAGTGTGTCTTGTTCGGGAAACAAACAGTTCATTGCCAATTCCGCCTCCCACAGTTTCTCTCCAGGTAGAGACCTTCCGTTTAGGCACATGGTTACAGCTCTGGCCATATGGATCGTTTGTGATTCGAGGGGAAGGCTTCAATATGCCGGGTTTGTAACCTCGAAGATACCCTTTTGAAACTTTCGTTACGTCCCTCCCCTTTCTGGATCTCCTGGTGTGCATATCATCATACTCGAACCCTGGTCTGCTTCAGGCGAACCCAGTACTCCTATCTGTCACGTCTGATCCAGATGAGAGAAGCGGTACGTATTTAGCAACTACCTTATTGTTGTATGAAAATTTTGTCTGGTTAATAATTGTCAACAGAATATTTTTTATGTATTCCTTATTTATGTTTGTTTACAAATATTAATTTTTGATGAATGGAAATGTAAACAAACACGCCAGTTGTGTTGTGAATCCGGAGCTTAGAGGTCTTTAAATGCTTGTTTAACCTAACTTTTGTTTAGTTCGGAAGAGTCTTGCGAATCTATCAGTGCCACAGAGCTCTCTATTTTCAAGAGTGGAACTCATATATTTGTATTTAAAGTAATAAATTATTGTTCAGTTATTCTTGTTTCATTTTAAAACCACATATACAGAATCACTTTAAATTTCCTGCTACTGCAGACAGGGTATTATTTTTCTGCAACAAGAAAAACAAGAAGAAGGAACAGGATCAGGCAGTGCAAAGTTTACCATGCTGACACTAACAAAGCTGTAGTAGTTATCTTGGACGAATCATGTTAGTTCTCATGGAGGTTTGGTCCTAGCGATGGATATAACTCCCTTTATGCTTCTCTCCGAATAATCTGCAGCACATCTAGCTAAGAAAGATGACACTGCCGTCTTGCTATGTATACACACATACCTCCTACACCTTGCTAGCAGCATTCACCATCTTCTCACAAAACTCACCACATTTCACCATATTCCTCAGTATTCGTCTGAGGCTAGATGTTGTGTCATCCACTCCTTTATAATTGGGATGGACTGATTTGATGTAAAACTGTATACATTCGGGTTACGGAAGGGAGTGAGGTAGATTGCTCCAATAACAGACTTGCACTCTTCATACGACTTCGATCCCTCCTTGATGTCTGCTAGTCCCTGTGCATACATATTCACAGGTCTCATGGGGTCAGTTTTCTCCTTTGTCACAAAGTCAATGAACGCGGGAAATCCTCATCCTCCCAGTACGATGGTGCTATAATCTGTGCTACTAGGCTGATGATATTGCTCTTCGCAATGTTAGGGTCCCATTGTAGAGCAGTACTCACAGCAAGCCTAAGGGCCATAATGTAGACAAGCATGGGATCTGCTCCTTTCTCTATAGCTCCCCTTATGGATCCTGTTATGTCCTGCATCTGGCTTTGAAATGTGACAATCATGCAGTCAGAAGATGTGCAAATCTTCATCATGCAAATTCAATGTTTCAAGACTTCTGCATTTGGGAGAAGAACCAGTTAAGGAAGGTAAAGTTGAGTGTGGAGATAATAGCCTTGTCCTTAGCTATCACTAGTCCCAATTCCGCAGCCTCTATGCTCGCACATTTCATCTCCCTCTGTTCCTGTGTGGCTTTCTTTAAGAAAAAGAAGCAAAACAAGGCGTCATCAATCATCACCTTACCCTTGTAACCTTCACTGGAAGTCAGGATACCACGTTTTCTCAGCTTTGCAGTTACATACAAGAGAATATGACTATGAAGGATACAATCATATCGTCCAGTCCACCCCTGAACCATTCCTTCATTAATTTCCATATCCACGTTAAGCCCATCCCTCCTGCATACGAACTTCAACCCCTCCCAAACTTTCGTGAATAATATGTTATGATCTGCTTGAGTGTAGTTGAGGACTGTGTCAGGGTGTTTCAGGAAGAAATTGCGAGAGGCCCCAGGGCTCCACTCTTTCACGTTGATGCTAATGAAGAGGCATGAGCCAACTTCTGAGGACTTGGACAGGAAGGTCCTAAAGGCGAGGTCCATGTCAGCCCTGCTGGCCCCCATAACGATGTTGTTGAGATTGTTTGAAAGAAGTTGGCTGCTCGAGTCCATCTTGCTGAGCATGCTCCTACTTGGTTCATTCAGGGACAACATTTCTCTCGATGTTTCAGCATCCTTGGTACTCTCAGCCATCGTTGCGACATATGCAATATTGTCTCTCTTGATCAATCCATCAGTGAACAGGACCTTGTATTTAGCCATGGTTACTCTGCCTCCACACTCATTTCTGTTGAATAAGCTGAACAGCAACTCGTTCAAAGATATGTTCCTCTTGAAAGCTGTTCTACCAGGGTTGATGTAGTCATCGTATGATGGAGGAACCCTTGTCACATCCTTGGCCTGAACAAATGCCTTATCAGCAGTATGCACATATGGGAAGTGCTTTACCATTTTAGCTGCTCCCTACAGACTCTCAGGAGGATTCCCTGGTCCGTGTTTTACAGTAGATCTGACCTCCTCTTCTTTACCGGGTTGGCATTTGTAGGTAGGTATAGAATGCTCCTTAGAAGCCGTTACTAGGTCATATATTTCACAGAAACTGATGTAGTTCCTTTGGTATCAGTTGTCCTCTCCTCTGTCATCTTGGTTCATGTAACTTTCAGAGTTTTTATGAGGTCTCGATCAGAGGTGGGGAAATAGTGAAATAGGTAGCATAAATCTAGGACAATACAATCCTATGTTCCAAGTCCTTGAATAACTCAACAAGTCCATTTGCGTCTCTGCACACCTCCTCCAGCCCTTCGAGGAGCTTCTTCCTCCCGTAGTCTTCGCCTGTATCAAGACCATCTGGTATATCATGCATGTGGTAGTCATTCTCGAGCACGGCAAGGACCTGCTTGAGTGACTTAGGAATCTTTGTGTCCTCCTCTGGATAGGCTGCACGTATTCTGTTCCCTATGTACCTTTCCACCTTCATCACAGCATGGCTAGCGTCTAATGGTTTGTCAATGTTGATACCGGTGGTCTTGTAAACCTTCATGAAGGATCTGACATTAGCAATTGATTTCAGTCTATCTATAAGGTTTATCACATGGTCTCTTCCCAAGAAAACCCATATCTGTAGCTTCCGATACTAACTACTATGTACAATTTTGAACAGTATTTCCAACACCAAATTGATTTGTTTGCATAAAGCCTCCCCGGGAGGTATCCTAGGTCAGGGAGGGCTTAGTCTTCAATATCTATTCCAGAGAAGTCAACCAACCCTGACTGTTCCATGTCCCCTAGAAGGCCGCTAAATCTCCCATCCCTTGTGGCCTTGAACCAGAACTCCACTTACTGATAGGCGAGGATGGCCCTCTCCGCGCTGATAGTCAGGTCTCCTAGTGCTAAGTTTGAAGCCATAGCATGTAGGCACCAGTTCCATGAAACACAATTTGTAACTCCCGTGAGGTGGAGGAAGTTATTCACTATCCCATGTGTCTCATCCATGTGGGGTATACATCCCGGTTTGAAGTTGATTTCGTCAAGTATAATGTGCGAGAGAAAATGCCCTTGGCTGCACTGCCAGTAGTCCAATTTGGTGCTAAGGACATCATCTTGTTGTTTAGCTTTATCTTCCTCAGGATGTTGCTCAAGTCAGGGATATCGGCATGCCTAGTCAGGGCATTATACATCTTTCGGTTTGCCAGGAAAGTAGGTGACATATCATCTGAGTCTTGATAGTCCTCGTCAAGTTCTCTCCCTGCCAGTGCAGCACGCGATGCCTTGGTCTCTGCACCCCACTTTTCAAATAGTGACGGACATGGATTGTTTTCTGGAACCCACTCCCTCACATCTTGGCCCCCGCGCAGGTAAGCTATCTGAGATGCTGCTACCAATTCTATCTGGGTGTCCCCGCGATAGCAGGGTTTCTTGTCTACTCTCGCCATGCGAAGCCTTTACATTCATGGCATACAGAAGGAGTAGAAAAAAATTCATCATGAGGCCATCATAACCTGCATCATGAATCCCTGATGGCCAGACCAGGGCTTAGTTACGTGGTTCTCTGGCAGCACTTGCAAATCTCCCTATTGAGTGTTTGTAAACAGTTTCTGCTTCAGTTTCCAATGAAAAGCCAGGAAACACACCTCGAGGGAAAACACCCTACACTGCTCGGAACGAGGAGTCCCACTTCAGGTTCTCTGCTCCAGCACCTTAGTTCTTCTTAGCCATCACCCAGAGGACTCACATCAAGCACCAATAGGTTAGGTCCTTATAGTCACAATTATATCTCTTATAGAAATGAATCAAGCAATATAGGCTTGGTTGTTTTAGACCTAGCTGATGAATAAGGAGGTGCTGGTTCCCAAAGAGTTGCTGGTTCCCAAGGAGGTGCTGGTTCCCAAGGAAGTGCTGGTTCCCAAGGAGGTGCTGGTTCCCAAGGAGGTGCTGGTTCCCAAGGAGATATACTGCCAGAGGAGATATACTGCCAGAGGAGATATACTGCCAGAGGAGATATACTGCCAGAGGAGATATACTGACAGAGGAGATATACTGCCAGAGGAGATATACTTCCAGAGGAGATATGCTACCCAAGGAGATATGCTACCCAAGGAGATATGCTACCCAAGGAGATATGCTACCCGAGGAGATATGCTACCCGAGGAGGATATGTTACCGGAGGAGATATGCTACCCGAGGAGATATGCTACCCAAAGAGATATGCTACCCAAGGAGATATGCTACCTGAGGAGATGTGCTTCCGTAGTGGTTCGGAAACTTTTTCCCGGCAGGAGTGTTTCACAGAGTTAGAGATGTTTCCGAACCAGATGAAGGAGTATAAATGTCATCTATTGTATTTTGATCTCTATTACTGTACTGCAGTTCAAGGGCCCCAATCCCCCCCCCCCCCCCGGCCCACCTTCATGTTAAGACTAGCTAAACACAAACCAGTTTTTTGTTGACAAACAAGTGTTGGCTCAGATTAGTTTTCTATTTACAATTGGTTTGACAATTAAGTCAGTATAGCCATCACCATAGGAACTATCAGAGCTTTTAGTGTATTGGTATGAAATTTATATTATTATTGTTATTTCTGACTGATGTTATATGTTTTATTTATATACCATTATAATATGTCATATTTCAGCATATAAATAAACAGAGGAGAATAAATGTGTTCCTTCGACCAGTTAATATCTGCGATCGTGTTGCTGCTGAGTTTTCTATATAAAGAGTAGTAGTGGTTCTAAAACCACGAAACATGTTCTCTTTCTAAGAGAACCGGTGTGGTTTTGGACAATCAGAAGAGAACTGCAAACAAGTTATTGTTAGCCTATTCTCTTAGCCATATCAATTGTAATCCTGGAATAGGAAGACAACATAAAATCAGTAGAAAAGTGCATTTGATGTTGTTTCAAAGCAAATAGTTTTTCTAGTAACTTATTAAACCACTTATTGCATGAAATGGGTCTGTTTACACTGCACAATTGCTTTGTCGCTCGTTCATTGGACTGTTAAATCAAAACTTAAGTCTAAAAGTTGTCTTCCTACTCCAGAGTTGTTATCATTATTGGTATATCTGCCTTCTATCAATTTCCTGAAAAAGAGTGCATTTTTTACCAACAACAACGACATTTAGCTTTTTCTGTTTAAACATAATTAAACATGTCTAACGAGGGATATTTTGCATTTAAATGGAAAAGCTTTCAGCGTGAGATGACATCTTGAATCTGGATCACAGCAAACTAGACATTGTATCTGACAATACTGGTACCACTTTGTGACCTCGTAGTATATTTATCTGATGACCTACTAGAAATTCAAACCATGTTTGGTCTTCTTAAGTTAAATTTGAAAATATGTAAGATAAGGATTTCAATTCTTTCAATCTCTCTGCTAGAAAACTAATTTCCATGATTTACAGACACTTTTCAGGAAAACTATTCAAATATTTGTTTTTGCCAATTTAAACTAATAGGTTTAAAACATGAAACAATTTTTACATCAAATTAAATATAAAAATAATCAGTGTTTTACTTATGAGATAACTTTTATGTGCAAAATTTTCATAAAACTCAGTTTCAACATTTCTATGACAAAAGGTATAACTATGCATCTAAAGGATTGAAAATGTATTGGTTTTATTCTACATATGCATCTCTTCTTTGTTTACTTCAATCTTAAACCATCGATATTATAGAGATAGAGAGCAATTAGGAGTTTATTCTAATGTGCATTTCTTCTTTGTACTCATCTCCAGCATAATCCAATGATATCATAGAATTAGTAGTTTATTCTATCAATGCACCTCTTATTCGAACTCAAGCTTAAACCATCGATATTATAGAACTAGAGTGCCATTAGTAGTTTATTCTGTCAATGCATACAGAACTAGAGTGAACAAGGGTTTATTTAATACTAGCTTGGGAACCCAGCGCTGCCCAGGTTACTAAAAGTTACTCCTGCCGTTTACCCGCACTGGAACGATTTAATCAGGAAACAAAATTTTCGCTATTAAAGTCGACTTACCCAACTTAGAATCTCAAAACCAACCTAAGAACATTCTCGTGGGTCTCCCGAGTTCCCCCATTCAAAATTTGAGGCAAATCGGTCCAGGGTTTCATGAGTTATGATCGGACAAACAACCAGACAGACAAACAGAGATTACAACTTTTTGCTGTGGTAACTTCACGTGACCCTCCGTTAAAAAAAGAGTGGCGTGGGATGCCCGATTTTTTACGTTTTTTACAGTGATAACCAGAAAACTGTGGAATAAAAAGACGACATTATAGCAATACTTGAATGTATTTTAAGTTTTTTCAAGGCAAATAGTTTTGCTAGTAACGTATTAATCACGTATCAAGTCGCTTAATATAAATTATTAAACAATTAACAATACACAAATGTACAATCCTAGACTAGTAACCGTCAAAAAAGTCCTTGGAAAAAAAGTTTCTGGAAAAAAGTCCTAAAATTTTACACTAAAAAAGTCCTTTAATTTAAAAGTCTCTGGAAATAAAGCCCTACCAATTCGAGACTTTATTTTCTTGGACTTTTTCGCAGATTTTCTAGAATAATTATTGAAAAGACGACATCTGAAGAATTTGAAGAAATCTGCGAATAAATTGAAAGAAGATTCAATATAATAATGAAAACGAAATCATCGATTTTAGCACTGATTTATTGACACATTTCTTTTGAGAAATATGTTCCTAATCATCTAATTAAATTACTGTATAATTTTTACTTTATTTTTCGTTGTCGTTATTAATAATTAAAAAACAACTAATTCTGAAAACATATCCACCCCCAAAGTAGGAGTTTCGAACGTCGAATGCATACTCAGTTCAACTACCTTACATAACCGGTCACTCCCATTTAAACACACTCTTTTGGTACAGACACCCTCACACATGAGACTTCCGCCCCCTGGATTGTATGTGTGTATTGTATAGATGAATGTAACATGCTTTATACCTTATTCTTTGATATCGATGCGTTTATATCTTTATAAATTGCTTCGAAGAAAAAAACGATATCGGAAGACATTATATTTAAACAGAAATTGATTTTGCTAAACATATCAAAACACCTTCCAACAAAATACAGTTTAAAATATATCCAAAACAATATAAAGCTTAAAACTGGTTTTCTAAACCTTCTCACAAGTTCATTTTACTCCCACAATTTGTAATCTGATATGAATCAATGAAACAATGTTTTAATTTAATTTTAAATTTTCTTCTAAAGTCCAGTTACATGTTTTTTTTGTGTTAGCCATCTTTATTCGGGTCCCTACAATTCCATGTACGCATTTCTTATAAGTATTTATTATCTAAACACAATATTTTTTTAGCTGTAAACTAACCCTTTGTTTACAAATCTACTACCTGCATAGTTATCACTAGAGCAGTAGTGAAGAGAAGCCTTGAAATGGTTTGCAAAAGGATTTACTCCAGGGTTTTCAGACCAGATCCCATCAGTTCTCTCAACCACCTAGATACATGGATGGATTTACTCCAGGGTTTTCAGACCAGATCCCATCAGTTCTTTCGACCACCTAGATACGTGGATGTATTTACTCCAGGGTTTTCAGACCAGATCCCATCAGTTCTCTCAACCACCTAGATACATGGAAGGATTTACTCCAGGGTTTTCAGACCAGATCCCATCAGTTCTCTCAACCACCTAGACAGATGGATGGATTTACTCCAGGGTTTTCCGACCAGATCCCATCAGTTCTCTCAACCACCTGGATACATGGAAGGATTTACTCCAGGGTTTTCACACTTTTCAGACCAGATCCCATCAGGTCCTCAACCACCTAGATACATGGATGGATTTACTCCAGGGTTTTCAGACCAGATCCCATCAGTTCTCTCAACCACCTAGACAGATGGATGGATTTACTCCAGGGTTTTCAGACCAGATCCCATCAGTTCTCTCAACCACCTAGATACATGGAAGGATTTACTCCAGGGTTTTCAGGCCAGATCCCATCAGTTCTCTCAACCACCTAGATACATGGATGGATTTACTCCCGAGTTTTCAGACCAGATCCCATCAGTTCTCTCAACCACCCAAATACATTGATGGATTTATTCCAGGGTTTTCAGACCAGATCCCATCAGTAATCTGTAAACTCCTTGGTTCTATCTATTTTGTCTATGGAATGTAAACTCCTTGGTCCTGATAAACTCTGTGGATAACAATCTAACCTGTTGGGATGCAGCAGTACATAAATCTCTCTTAGAACTCCCTTCTCTGCACCTTTCCCTGCATAGATAGATAGATAGATATATAGATAGATAGATATATAGATAGATATATAGATAGATAGATAGATAGATAGATAGATAGATAGATAGATAAATCTGACCTACAAGCCTCCACTGAACCACAGTGTCCTCCATCCTCCAAATAAATCAAAACATGCTCATTAGCATATCTCACATCCTAGACAAATTGATTTTTTAAAGAGAATGTTCATAAATTTGTCGAATAGGCTGCAGAATATAAAGTTATTAGGTTATAATAAAACTACAATTATAATTTTTATTACAGTTTTTAATTATTATAATATATTGTATGCACCATGTTAATGAATTTATGTACACTGTACGTACACGCTGGTACACTGTTCAACACACTGTACTCTGTATAAAAAGCTGTACAGTGTACGGTGTTTTAAGCTTTTTATCTTTGATTGTAGTCTGAGGTTTCTTAACATGTAATTCTAACATCTTATAGCAAAATATCTCTTGGACTAAAGAATTCCTAAAGAATTCAATGAAACACCAACAATGATGAAAGAAGATGGGTTTCGTCTGCTTCTGAAGAGTTTTAAAAATTACTCTTTTTTCCAATGATACTTCAATTTTCTGGAATTGTTGGCTCATTTTTGTTGATAAAAAGAAAAATATATTTTGAAATGGAAGAAATACACTTTTATTTCATAAAATTCTGAATCTTTTAAGAGATTTTATAACGGGCTAGGTAGGTAAAATCATTAAAAAATTTGCATTATAGTTGGAGTTAAAAGAATATATAAATATTTTCTATCTAAGCTTTTGAAAAATGTTTATGGCTAAAAAAAGATAGTAAACTGAATGTGAATTAATTGCATTGGACTTTATAATGGTATAGTGTTTAAATTATGCATTCTAGCTAAGGGGTTCAGAGCAGTGTTAGGTATTTTAACCCTTAAAAGGCGCCTTATGTATGGACGGGGGGGGGGCATTTGACGCCCACCCCTAGAAAAAGCCTTAGAGAATAAGTATAGGGTTAAAATGCATGTTCATACTCATAGCCCAATTTTACAAGGCCCGCTCATAGAAAAAAGTAGATCAATAACTCTAATAGTTTGGGTGCTAGGGAGTGTTGAAAAAAATGCCTAGAAAGGGTAAAAAAAGTGAGGGAAAAAATTTTTTGTTTTAAACAAATATTAAAGTGTGTCGACACATGTTTCTACATGCATTTTTCAATGGCTTTTTAATGTAGGTTTTAGATCTGCTGCTTTAATCACAAAAAGTAATGGGCTATTTTAGATTTTTTTTTACAGACCAGACTTTTTTTCTGCCCTGTACCCTACCCTTTAAATAAAAAAAATGTTTAACAAAAAATCCTTTAAATTACTTTTCACTAAAAGTAAAAAATTCACGGTGATAGTGTCAAAAATGAGAGTGCTAGGACAAAAAAACTACAGGGAACGTTTGGGAAGTTGCCACTTGGGAAAATGCCTTTGGGAAAGTACGTAACATCTTATTTAATATTTAGTCTTTGATACACGTTTTAAGTGCAATAATCAATAATCATGGTTTCACACTGTCACTGCCCTGTTTATTTTTGTTCACTCAGAAAATGACCAGATACAAAGTTGTATTGCGATGGGAGCTGTTGCATTCTCATTATAATGCAAATGCACTCTCGTAATGATATATGTACTTACTTACGCATGTACAATTTTCCTAAGCATGTCCAGTGCGCGATTTGCGCACGTCCGTTTACCTGTTGATGAAGATATGAAGCTGGAGTTCCATCATTACACCTTGCTAGATCATACTCACTCAGATCCTTCCTAATCAAATATTATCTTCAAGTAAATTCAAGGGATCATCTCTTCAATTAGAATCATAAACAAGTAGAATTCCTGGGAACTCTTGAATTAAAATCATATTCATAAGGAATTCCAGGGACTTCTTAAATTGAAATTACATGTAAGGGAATTTCCGGGACCCTTGAATTCAAATCACATTAAAAGCAAATTTCAGGGACCTCATAGATTTACATCACATTCTAATTCTAATTCCAGGGAACTTTTGAATTAAAATCACATTAAAATGGAATTCCAAAGACCTCTTTAATATAAATCTCTTTCAAAGGAATTCCAAAGAAATCTTGGATGAAAACCATTCTTAAGAGAAATTCTGGGAAACAAGTAACAAGTAACATTTATTGGAAATTCTTTTGGAAGAAAACGACACTTTAAGGAACTGTTGTTATTACATATACTATATAAAACAAAAAGGGGGGTTATGTCCGATTTACAACAATACCCTTCAATTCTATACTTTATTAATCATAACCAAAGATATCCGCATGCCACTCTAAACATTGAATGGGAATACCAGGGTCCCCTTGGATGAACCCCACATTGAAGGGGAATACCAGGGTCCCCTTGGATGAACCACACATTCAAGGGAAATACCAGGGTCCCCTTGGAAGAACCCACACATTGAAGGGGAATACCAGGGTCACTTTGGATGAATTCCACATTGAAGGGGAATACCAAGGTTCCCTTGGATGAACCCATACATTGAAGGGAAATACCAGGGCTCCTTTGGATGAGCCCCACATTGAAGGGAAATACCAGGGTCCCTTTGGATGAACCCAACATTGAAGGGGAATACCAGGGTCCCTTTGGATGAACCCACACATTGTAGGGGAATACCAGGGTCCCCTTGGATGAACCCCACATTGAAGAGGAATACCAGGGTCCCCTTGGATAAACCTCACATTGAAGGGGAATACCAGGGTCCCCTTGGATGAATCCCATTTGAAGGGGAATACCAGGACCCTCTAGGATGAACCCCACATTGAAGGGGAATACTATGGTCCCCTTGGATGAACCCCACATTGAAGGGGAATACCAGGGTCCCCTTGGATGAATCCCACATTGAAGGGGAATACCATAAAAATTTTGGTGATAAAATATGAAGTGTAAATCATCTCGAGAAAACTTTTTTCAACTTTCAACTTTTTCAAAAATCGGGAAATTCTATTCATAATCTTTCAACTTGAAAGGATTGAAGACGTAGTTTCATGTCATCCTCAATTAAACTTTCTCTTTCGTCCCTTTTTAAAAAATAAGAAAGATATAGTCAGCTATCAGTATTGAAAAGATATCCATTTTCGTAGTTTTCTTTCTTTTTTTCAGCTTCAAAAATATTCAGATGAATGAAAACAAGAATAACTCCTTTTTTCTTACCCAGAGAAAGGTATCTTGGGTAGCATGCATTGGTTACTTGACTTCAATTGCCGCTAAAAGCGTGATTTTAAGTGATGCAAAGATAAAAATGGCCGATTTATTACAGAACCCTGAACCCTTTAATCAGATACAAAATTTGAAAGATAACGTCGTTCTAATTCAACGTTATAAAAGAGTTTATTTCTGTTAATTTCTCAACATTTTCTTAAAAGTAAGATATGCACAACAAAATCAAAACAAATAAATCATGCATACCTAACAAACTTGATCAAACCAAGCTTTTAAGGCTACTTTAGTAAATCGGGTCTTGTCATTTTTAAAATTACGCTTACAGTGCATTTAACTAACTCTGAAAGGATGGATTTAAAAAAAACATTAACGAATAAAAACCTGAGTAAAACATGAACGAATAAAACCTAAGTAAAACATGAACGAATAAAAACCTGAGTAAAACATGAACGAATAAAAACCTGAGTAAAACATGAACGAATAAAAACCTGAGTAAAACATGAATAAATAAAAACCTGAGTAAAACATGAACGAATAAAAACCTGAGTAAAACATGAACGAATAAAAACCTGAGTAGAACATGAACGAATAAAACCTGAGTAAAACCGTCTGTTCTGATATCTGAAGCAGTACCAGCAGTAGAGGGAGGATAATCATTTCAGAATCTTAGATCTAAACATACAGTTGTCTTCTTATATATCAATACAATGAAGACGACGTTTCGATTGATATTTTTTATTTCTACCAAGCTGTCAAACTGCACGGATACAAATAAACAAGGAAACATTATGAAGTTTTCAATAAACAGCCTCTCTTTGTTTTCTAAACTAAATATCTAAATATATGTTTACAGGTATTAAAGGCAATTTTTATTCGCTATAGAATTCTGTTAGAACTTTAAAATATCAACAGTTTGCATCACAGATTGCAAAGATATAGAGATTACAAAATGTTGTGGCAAAATTATATTTCATCATGTTTCTAAGATAAGTTAAAATTCCCTCCCAAACCTGCCACCTCGAATATATCTTCCCAAACACTGCCACCTCGAATATTCCTCCCAAACACTGCCACCTCGAATATTCCTCCCAAACACTGCCCAGCTCGAATATATCCTCCCAAACACTGCCACCTCGAATATATCTTCCCAAACACTGCCACCTCGAATATATCCTCCCAAACACTGCCACCTTTAATATTCTCTCCCAAACACTGCCACCTCGAATATATCCTCCCAAACACTGCCACCTCGAATATATCCTCCCAAAGTCTGCCACCTCGAATATATCTTCCCAAACACTGCCACCTCGAATATATCCTCCCAAACACTGCCACCTCGAATATATCCTCCCAAACACTGCCCAGCTCGAATAAAACGCAGTTAATATTGCGCTGTAAAGAATGCAATAAATATGACGTAAAAGAAAAGATAATCAATTGAAATTAAAATTAATCAAAATGTTGTTTCTTTCTGTTTTTATTTACGTAGAAAATCTTTTCAAAAATAGAATAAAAGAACAAAAGATCAATAATTTTTGTTGTTGAAAATTTTGTCAAAAGGAAAATTTAAAACGTTTTTATATTCTGAGAAAAAACTCAGGGGAGGTTTTTATCTTCTATATAATAATGCTCTTCGATCATATATATTTGTTTGTATATATGTTAGCTATGGCTGGCCAAACGACTAGACCGAATTGGCTAAAATGTTTGAGGGAACCCTTTTTATTCTTCAAAAATCAAAATTTGTTTTTTGAATTTATATTAAAAAAATTCAACGGGCAACGCAGGGTATCTCGGCTAGTAGTTTATAAAAATAATTTTGGAATACAGTGGAAATCGGGGAAACTGTGGAATAAAACGACGATTGTTAGTCTAAAGTTATGACAAAAGTTATCAAATAAAACTCAGATTGTTTGCAGTATAAACGAACCCAATTAATTATTTAAAAAGCAAGTTTAAAGCTTTTTGTAAAACTTCTATTTTATAGCAACATCACATAAACTTAGAATTGCCTAAATGTCGTCTTCCTATTACACAGTTTTATGGGTTCCACTGTTAAACTAAATCTTGTATATTTTTCATGATATTTTTACATTTTAAAAAATAAGTTCTCTAAATTTCTTGTTTCTAGGCTAGGCTTTTTTTGAGGGAGGTCCAAGGGGGGGGGGGGGGTGGGACTTGTATCCTGAAAAATCATAGATCTTTTCGGGAATTGACATCAGTGAAAGATTTGCTTTTATTTTATTTAGGTTTTTCTAAAGACTTTGCTAATAATAAAAGACGATATTATGAGACGTCGACAGCGTAAAAGTACTGGATTTTTACAGACGACGACATTTGTTACTATCGCTGGCTCACCAAGAAAATGCGTCAAATTTGCGTAGATTTTCTGATCTTTAATTAGCAATGTCTTCGGTTTTTCTACCATTTTTATAATTTACCTAAATGTTGTTTGTTTGTGTATTCTTCTGATTGGAGCAGTACGTAAATCAAACAGTACACAAACAGTCAGCACCTAAATAAGTACATTACATAAATAATCAAGTTGGATGTACGGATTAATCAAATTAGTCACTAAATCCAGAACCCAAAACTTAAGACAGGGTATCGTTATGAAAACCAGTTTTAAAACCCGGGTTTTAAGAATGGAGTTATTGCAGTTTTGTGAATATCAATATTTTGTTATGAAATATTTTGTTATTAATTTCTTCAAATTCTCCATTTTTTTTAAAATCTCTGTAATCAAAATCTACACAAATGTTAAGACCCCAAAAAGGAAACTCGGGAGTTTCGTTCTACGATACTCTTTTAAATTTCAGGCTCTAAATCTAGTTTACTTGAATGAATTATTGTGTGATCAAGGTGTACTCAGTAGAGCCTACATATTTATGGGTTTAAGTCAAGTTCCAGGTTTGGCATGAAAAAAAAACATACTGCAAAACACCCAAAAAACACATTTATACCCATGTTAAAAAACTACCCGAAAGTGTTTTTTGGGTTTTTTAGAATTTGTCTTATAGCCTATATCGATTATAACCAAATTGTTACAGCACTAAAAGCTGGACCAAATCGGCTGAATTTGTTTGAGGAGTAATATAGGCTGAAAATAAAAATTTCTTCAAAACCGCGAAACTTTTTTTATTATTCCGAAAATGGATTAAAAACTACTGACTAGTAAATAGATCTAAAATATTTAACACTTGAAGTATACCCCTCATGGAGAATTGGGAGGAAAGTTTATTGTAAGAGTATAAGCTGTAGGCACAAAATAGTGTTCACCTGTTGCTTAATATCCTTTTTATATGATTAGTTTGTTTTAGTTATACTTTAAAATTAAAAAAGCAAAAAAAGAAAATAAAATCCAATAAAACCCAAGAACGCTATGCTGGTTTTTTGTCAACCCTGAAATCAGGAACAATAATTTTGTTTACCAACATTTACCCATTTTCCAAAATTTACCCATTTTCTAAAATTTTTGATTTCTCCCTTAAAAGTTAACCCGTTTTTACACTGACAGCCTTTTATATGCACTTTCTCCCTTCCCATTTTTTTATTGTTTATATTTTGCTAACATGAGGAAATTAGGCTACAGTGACAATTCATTTTAAATCAATGGATCTAGCTTTGTTCGAACCCAATGGCGGAAAACCTCTTTATTTTTCTCTTTTTCTCATTTAAAATTCTCAATTAGATTTTAAATATTGTCAAAATATTTAAACTTTATGATATTTGGACATTTCGCAGAATTAGAAGTTTCAATTGAAGAAACTTTAATTAGCAAACTTAGGAGATTTTCAAACTTCTTTATCAAATATGGAGAACTTAAGTAAATGTCGCATTTTCTTTTAAAAATTAGCTTTTTATTCATGGTTTCATTAAGTTGTGAATAAAAACAAACTGCAGTCATGAAAATTTTTTTCTAAAATTCTCGCCATAAAAGTACAATAAGTCTAACTAGACCTATTTACATTGAAACATAAAAAAGATAAGTTGAATTTTAGGCGCCATACTTGTACAATTATGTCACCATCATCATCTCCTCATAGTTTTCTTTCATGATCATTAAATGATAAGTATAATATTTACCATTATTCAGTTCAGATGGTATAATAATTGTTTAAAAATTTGTATGGTAACATTTTTGCTTAAAACATTTTTCATTTTCCCCCTAAATTACTTAACTACCCCACCCCTATACTCCCCCCAATCAACCCTATACCNCCCTCACCGCCCCCGAAATATAAGCTAAATATTCCTTCTAAAATAATTTCTGGCGCCATCTTGCCTTTTTCCACGTGGTCAGTTGTTGTTAACTCTACCACGTCCGGTGCTCTACTGGCAAATTAAATGATTTATCCATATTTTGTCCACGATCAAAATCAGGGGTTTTGAGAAAAAAAAACAAGCCACACATGCTAAAAAATAATGGGCAGCGGTATTTAATTTTTTTTTCAATGTCTAATCACAAATTTTTTAAGCTTCTTTTTATTATAAAACAGGCAAAAAAACTGGCGCATTGCAGGAGGTGGGAATTTTTCTTAAAGATTCAGAAATACCAAAACATTTTAGATTACGAAGCAAGAAAATTCTTAATAATTTGATTTCAGAACCAGAAAATGTATTTTATAAAACATTAATTAAAATACATAACTGCTGAAATTAAGTTCAGTAAAACGACTGAACACTAATACTTACCTATACTCAAACTGTAATCCGTTTACAGTACAGTACAGTACATTACAGTACAGTATAGTACAGTACTATCTTTGCAACCTGTTGGTGTAAGCTTTTTTATCTAGTAGAATCGTAAGTTTTTGTTTTATCTTGGATTCGCAAGACAAGCAAAGACGTCTGATATTTTAAGCAAGGGAACCCAAAATCAAGTAAAATTCTCGTAGACCTTCCTATGGAATCATGGAATGCACTATTTAAACCGGTATACCTTTTAAGCTATTGCCTGCAATCAAGAAAGAATATCTCCTTGATTTTCGATTTTCAGCTGTGGCTTCTCCTCAAACAAAACAGAAACAATGAAGGAAATCGACAGAATAAAACACTGTTAAAACTAGAAAAATAAAATTACTGCAAATTTTCTGGCCTATTTTGCAAGCTTTTACGAATAAAATTAATTTTCCGAAATTGTGCAATTCTGCGCAAAATGGCTCCACGAAAAAAATTCAGCGCAAAACTGGAGGTGCAGCAATAACAAAATTGCGCCGTAAACGTTTCCTTCGTGTAAAAATATGGTTACCATCCAGGATTAGAAGTTTTGATATATTATATATTAATAATCTCTTGTTGATCCGGCCGTACGTGCGTATGTGCGATTATTCCATTCAACCATTGGAACTCTTATCTCTGCATAAATTAAGGGCCGGGTTTGAAATTTGTCGGTATTTAGTCTTTGTCATTGTCAGGTGTTACTTTCTAAACGTAGTTTCCTTTTAATTTTGTATTTTTGGAACTCCCATGGGGGGGGCAAGAGAACTACTGCCCCCCTAGGTACACCACTGTGCCTGACCTGAGGAAGGGAAATGCAAGCAGATGTAATATTAAAAGAGCCTCCCCCATGGATGCCCCCCCTCAGCCTCTCAGGGGGGCACGAGTAGAGGGGGGCGGGGGGGCGCGGCCCCCCCCTCGTACGCCCCTGCGGTGGACTTGGTATACTTTTATATATTTTTATCTCATTAAAACCTTAGTCGCAATTTAATTATAATTAGATTTAAAATCACAATAAATTAACGGAAATATTTTGAATTTTCGTACTTGTAAAATTTATTCATGCATTTAAAGAAATACAACCAATAAAAATAAAACATGCGTAAACAATTTTATAATAAAGTGTTCGAATATTTTTGTTTTCGTTAATAATTATTCAGATATATTATTTGGAAGACAAAAAATGGAAATAATTGTGCAAAAGTATATATTAGCCCCTGCGGAAACAAAAATGTTTTATCAAGGGTTCGATTATATTTCCATCAGCCCATATGGTTCATATTTTAACTCTATAGACACTGAATCACAATAAATTGTATTGTCATCATTCCTCGTGTTTTAACATCCGACATTTTGTATTTTACAAAATTATGTGCACGTTTTTTTCAACATTCTACCTCTCCCCCCCCCCTGCCCTTTCCTCGCCTCCCCTGTCTGCTGATAAAGGATAAACAAATCATTATTGTTTTAAATGTCTTATGAAGTAAAATAATAGGATGTCATAATATGTAAAAATAAATCATTTGTTGCTTGAAGGACTTACAAGGTAATCCAAACAATATAATAATTCTCGAAATTTCGAATTAAGATTAATACCAATAATCAGCCAGAGGCCAGATTTAATGAACCACTACAACGTTGTTCAACTTCTCACTTTTTATTAATTCTCGTCCCAGTTCGATATTCATATTTTTGTTTGCATAAAATTCAATTATTAAATTACAAACAATTAGCATCTAATGAAAATACTTGAATTTTGTCCTTGACAAATATAAAATTTGATTTCTCTTGATTCAATGATTATTTTTTAGACACTCAAGCTTATTTAGGCCTTTTGTTTAGTTAACATCTTGAAATAATAAGAACCAAGAACTACATCTGTGATATAAATATATAAATATATATTGTATAAATAAATAAATATATATTGTATAAATATATTATATATGGCAGGGTAGTGATTGTGCAGAAATTAATTATATTTGGTTGCCTTGAGATAAATACAATATAATGATAAGGTCCATAAAACACATAATTCTTATATGTTCAACACTTTAAATTAAACCTTTAGATGTCTAGCTAGATTAAGAACTTAGTGTAAGCTGAGTTGTTTTTACCAAATTCCTGTAAACACCCCCACATTTTTCAAGTGACCCTCCATTTAAAGGGAGTGTTCGCGAAAAATAAAAGGGGGTATAGGCTTAGTGCGATAAAAAAGCGCTTTTGATCGCTACTGATCTTAATTCTATCTGTTGCGTCTATAAGGAGAAAATTGTTAAAGACGTCTCACACCGAATAACTTAGCGGCCATACAAATTGAGAAAATTGCAACACGACATAGACCGTTAAAAAAATCAATTTAATTTCAAACAAATCATTCAGATATTACAACCTATAGTCATTGATTATCTTTCGCCACATTTGTATATAGTTTATATTTTATAATGTTTTTTAATTAATTTGTTTGTTTCTCTTGTCGATTGCGCAACTATCTAAGAATGCCGCACACCACTCACAATTTTCGAAATCCGTTGAAAACTTTTCTAAAAAAATAAAATATTATAAAATATAAACTATATACAAATGTGGCGAAAGATAATCGATGACTGTAGGTTGTAATATCTGAATGATTTGTTTGAAATTAAATTGATTTTTTACGGTCTAAGTAGTATGTTGCAATTTTCTCAATTTGTATGGCCGCTAAGTTATTCGGTATGAGACGTCTTTAACAATTTTCTCCTTATAGACGCAACATATAGAAGTAAAATTAGTAGCGACAAAAAGCGCTTTTTTATCGCATTAAGTCTATACCCCCTTTCATTTTTCGCGAACACTCCCTTTAATGATTTAAAATCCAATGCAAAACGCTACCCTGAAACTATTTAAAATGGTGGAGATATCTTTGTTTTCCAATTAGTAATTTTCAGGCATATTTATGGAACAAAGACAAGCCAAGAATGAAGGTCACAGAATAGTTTTTTTTTTAGATAGAAATACATGATATCTACAAAGAAAGGGTTGAAGTTTACACTTAAAAATGAGGCTCGAAGGTTCTAATCTAAAATAATTAAAAATTCTAAAATGTTAACATTTTATTCATGTTTTTTGTTTACTCCAATTCTCAATTGGAGTAAACAATAAACAATACAGAAAGAACACTATATGTCGTCTGAGGCATAAGCTCAAAGGAGTTACGCGCATGCTGCGTTGAAAGACAAGACAGATAGGGAGATCATGCGCGTAACTCCTTTGGGCTTCTGCCTCAGGGTTATTGTGAACGAAAACCCCCTAAATCTTGAAAAGACGACATCTAGTGTTCAATCTGTATTGTTATTAATCTATGATTTTAAATTTTTTACATTTTTAGATAATCAGAGATCGGAACTTTTAAGTGCAAGTTCGTTAAGATCTTGGTATTCAATGTGAGCACTTCTAAACTTGAGAATCAAGGAATATCCGTGCAGGGTATTACAACCAAGGAATATCTAAATTTCAGTCTTAGCAAAATAACATTCTATTTAATTAGAACATATGAATTCTCAAAATTGATAGTTTTGGTGCATTTTATTTTTTACATTTAGATTAAAATGTCATCTTCCATATTTTGTTAAGTGTTTTAATACCAAATAGAAAATATCACATGGAAGTCATGTATTATAGAAAAATGTATTTCAAAATAAAATATTTTTGAGTAAAAGATTTGTTTAACGAATTAAACTGCGAGTCTTTAATGCCTAATACAGTGTATGGAAGAAGACATTCAAAACTATTCATTAACTAGGTCATGTTTTGAAGGACACTCTGTATTAAATTTTAATAAGGTGAATGATTATTATTGAAAGTGAGGTTTTCAAAATTCAAATTTTTAAATATTTTTCACTTTGCCTCTTCTAAAGAACATTTTTAATTAAAAATTTTATCAATTTCAATAAAGGCTTCACGTGTTGGTTCAGTTTTACTAGTTTAAAAAGAAAAAGTTGAAAAATCAAACAATCTGCAGCAAAATGTCAGATTTAATTTTTTTACTAAAACTATGTTTTCTATGGCGTCATTTTCTTTTGAGTGACGAAATCATTTTTGCTCTTTTCTGATCCCTATTGAACAAATTATTTCTTTTATTTCTTTAATTTCAAAATTAAAATCTAATTTTATTGTCCGTATTAAAAAGATACAAAAAGCACAGTAAAACTAAAAATCACAAAGTTTAAAAACAATTTAGTCCAATGAAAAAGATTTTGAATGTTTGAGAATCCGATGTTTTTTGATCGATCTGCAGGGCCCTGATTAACCAAATTAAAAATCAATAATCAAAAATTTAAAAGAAAAGTTTAAATTTCTAGAGTTTAACCCAGAACTTCGGAGACACCGAAAGAATTTCTTTTTTCTAAACCATGATCATGGAATACTGTAAATATTTTAGTTTTTTTAATTTACAAAATGATATTTTCAAAGCTTCTTTTAAAATAGTAATTTAGCTTTTGGTGAAAATTCATTTAAATTAGATTTTATATTTCCTTTGACTTTGTCATATATTGTTTCCTTTTCCTTGAGCCCGTGGATAAGTTCATCTGTAGTTAATATCTTCCTGGAGGTTTAACAATATTTTGTTATTATTATTATTTATTTTGTATTCATAAATTTTATAGCGCATTGAATCGTTCAGTATTTTCAGTTCAGTCAGTCAGTTCAGTTCGTTCAGTTGTTTAGTTCGTTCAGTTCGTTTAGAATTCGTTCAGTTTGTTGAGTTCGTTCATTTTGTTTAGTTCGTTTAGTTCGTTCAGTTTTTTGACTTCGTTTAGTTTATTCAGTTGGTTCAGTTCGTCAGTTTGTTAAGTTCGTTCATTGTGTTTAGTTTGTTTAGTTGGTTCAGTTTGTTGAGCCTGTTTAGTTCGTTCAGTTGGTTCAGTTCCTTTAGTTCGTTCATTTTGTGTAGTTCTTTAAGTTTGTTGAGTTCGTTAAGTTTGTTCAGCTCGTTTAGTGCGTTTAGTTCGTTCAGTAAGTTCAGTTTGTTTAGTTCGTTTATAGTTCGTTCATTTTGTGTAGTTCGCTTTGTTTGTTCGGTTTGTTGAGTTTGTTAAGTTCGTTGAGTTCGTTGAGTTCGTTGAGTCTAGAGATTTAAAGTTAAACAAGGGGACAACTTCTGGAAACAAAATATTCATTACATTTTGTAGATTTGTCTCATGTTTGTGGTTAACCTGAAACTAATCAAACAAAAATCTTACCTCAACGAATCAAGCTGTTTTAAAATGTCGTCTTTGGAGAACTTGTTTCCGCCAGGATTTATAGAACCGTTGACAATTTTCTCTAAAAAGAATTTTGTTTCACATAAAGGGAGTGACCGGCAATGTATGGCGGTTTAACTGAATATATAGTATTGTGGACAAATCTTTTAGGATTCATTTGAGACATATAAAACTATTCTACGACGTATATTTAATGAGTTTGATCGACTAAAAATCATTTTTTTTGGGTGGATGCGTTTTGACAATACGTTTTAATCTGTCTCAAATGTGAAATGAATCCATAAAATAATTAATAATCAAATGTTATTTTCTAGTTACACCGACTACCATTTATTATGCAGCATTTATAGCGCAGTGGCAATTATATTGATTATATATACAGGGTGTCCCACGAAACATGACAATTGATAAAAAGATATGAATGTCGTCTTCCATATACTGTATTAAATATTAAAGGCTTTTTGTAGTTTATTTCGTTAAAAAAATCTTTTGATTGAATATATTTTACTTTTAAATCAATTTTACTGTAACATGACTCCCATATAATATTTTTATTATTGTCTAGCTTTGGTATCAAACAACAAAATTAGGGAAGAAGACATTTTAAACTATTCACCAACTGTCATGTTTCGTGGGACACCCTGTATGTCAGCCTCTGTATTATTTCATCCTATTAGTAAACGGTTTTATATTGATATTTATGCTGACCCCGGTATATGATATTCAAACATGCTTCAGCATCATTTTAATTAGAGCTACTTCAGAAACATAATTCACAAAATAATTATTTGGATTTGCAATGGAATAGTTATAATCTCTCTTTAATGAACATTTTAGTTGGGAATTCTCTATAACTCAAAAATCCTACATTCTTATAGTTTGCACTTAAAAAAAACTTTAACATAATTGTAAATAGTGAAATTCGTAGCATATCATTTTTCTTCTTATTATAAGAAATGTACGTCGCTAATAGATGTGTTAGTGATTGTAATTGTTTTAAATGACATGTAAAAATTTTAAAAACACTTATTTTTAGATAAAATCGGTTGAAATTTAAAAAAAACAAAATCCTGAGGGATGAACAAATTTGCAAACAGCATGTTCAGTTTTGCATCACTTACCAAGTTGTCTAATGCGAAATTTTAGCGGTTTTTCCGGTAACTGAAGTTGTTAATCCATATTGGACATTAATCCATCAGAGGTGAAAACTCAAGCTGTTTTGTTGTTTCAAGGCTGTTTTATTGTTTCAAGCCTGTTTTATTGTTTCAAGGCTGTTTTATTGTTTCAAGGCTGTTTTGTTGTTTCAAAGCTGTTTTATTGTTTCAAAGCTGTTTTGTTGTTTCAAGGCTGTTTTATTGTTTCAAGGCTGTTTTATTGTTTCAAGGCTGCTGTTTTATTGTTTCAAGGCTGTTTTATTGTTTCAAGGCTGTTTTATTGTTTCAAGGCTGTTTTATTGTTTCAAGGCTGTTTTATTGTTTCATGGCTGTTTTATTGTTTCAAGGCTGTTTTATTGTTTCAAGGCTGTTTTATTGTTTCTTATTTTCTAATCGATATATTATCTTTGCAATCTAATGGGTGTAGACCTTGATATTTCAAAAAATTATGTAAGGTATACGACATTGGGTTGCAAAAAGATAAAGGGATTAGAAACTCAGAGTTTGTGGCAAAACCTCAATTTCTTTAAAAGTTGTCACAGCGGATATCGAGATAAAGCTTTGTATCGCTATTTCACACAAAAGTGTTGATCTCAATCTAATATAATTATATTATATATATAATATAATTATAAATAAAAAATATTTGGAAATTATATTCAGGCTCAGATTAACTAAATTCCTTTGGTGCTTCTCTCCTGCTTTCTGTGATCTTTTGTTCTTTTCTCTGGAATAAAAATAAGATTAGGAAAATTTAAATTGTCCATTTTAAACTTTTTTTCCAAGCTTTTAAATATTTTCAAGCAATTTATTTCCTTTTGAGAATGTTCTCTTATAGTTTTGGTCAATATTTCATCCATTTGAGCATGCAGGATTCTTGTCTCCCCAGCCTCGTTTTTTATATTATCTAAACATATTATTCGATAAATCATTAAAATAATCATGCAGTTAAACCCTAAATGAGCAATACCATCGAAAGAATTTATCAATTGTCGTCTTGAAAATTTTTCAATGGGTTTTATATTTTTTTACGTAGATCTCAATATTTGCGAAAATAGATAATTGCCATGAATATGCGGGAACAGTTTTAAAGAGCTCCATATAATCATTTAATTAAAAAACTAAATATCTGCAACATTCCATTATCAGAAAGTGAAGAATACGACATTTGATAAATTCTTTCGATGTATGGCTTATTTAGGGTTTAACTGTATATATATCTTAATAAATAGAAATTTAATATCAAGGGAACCCAGCATAAACAGAAACGTATTTTGTTTATCACTTTACACGCAACATGAGAGTTGAAAGACACAAACTATTTAAGAGATGAAAGACGACTTCATGTCCCTGGCCCCCCCCCCCCCCGACTATTTTGGGTAAAGAAGGCGTCCAGCCTGAGTAGGGTTAAATTATTTTATTGAGATTTCCTAATTGCGTCATCTGAAAATTGATAATTTCTAATTGAGGGTTCTCACAATAGAAAATTATCAGAAGATACAAAAGCAAAGCATATCTTCTTTAATATAGAGGGTGTCCCACATCAAATTAGACCGCGTCAATGGGTCTAATACGATTTGGGGGACAAATCAGAAAATTTAAGAAGAATGAATCATTTTAAAAAATTTAATAAGGCTAATAGAAAATTTTGTTGGCAGAAAATGCTAGATATTTCGCGTATTATGTGCGTAGTTTGGCGTTAAAGATTGTTGATAATCTAATATGATATGGGACGCTCTGTAGTTAAGACAAAGGTTTAAAGGATAGGCGATGTGACTCTTTAAATGGTGGTTTACTTGAAGTTAATTTAGTATTCCTTTTAAAGCCAATATGAAATATGACTGTGAGTAAACAAAAACAAAAAACTTGATTTTGTAAACTGATCAAAATTGTACAAAAAATTGTTAAAAAAAATTGTTAAAAACAAATTGAAAAAAAAATTGTAAAAAAATAATTGTAAAAAAAAGAATAGGAAAAGAAAAGAATTTACCTCCAAGTTCCTCCTTTATAGGAAACGAAATCTCAGGAAAGGAATGTCTAAAATCCTGCTTCTTCAAAACCATCAACCTTTTTTTAATAATTTATTGTTTTATGTAAAAAATAGAACTGCCGTTATATTCCCCCGCCTAAGAATATAATAATACCTTTTATTTATATTTTCCATTAAGTTAATTCAAAAGTAAATAAGAAATTAATAATTCATGTTCTTTGAAAGGAATTTTCAGCTGACGAACAATTTACTGTACGAAGTATAGTCCTGGTATTTAATCTGCAACTCTTTTTATTAATCTATAAAATATTTGACCTACAATTAAAATTCCTTAGACATGGCGATTTGAAGGTGGAATTTTTTTTAAATTTGGAAATAGTCTTCTGATTTGGGAAAAAATAAGAACGTTTAAAATAAAAGTTTTGAATGTAGGAAATAAGTAAAAAATTGGTAAATCGTTTCTGAAGTCTCATCCTTTCTGGGTAACCCGGTATATATGTATAGAGTGATTGAATAAGTTTTTAATTCCATGTTTTCCATGACCCAGTAGTGTTTCTATATGTATATGCGGTAAACTATATTGTTAAGCCATGAGTGCGTTTTAACTTTGAATCTTATATTAACTTGTGCAATAAAGATTTTTTTTAGCTTTTTTATACTTTTTGTTGGCTTATTCAAAATAATAACGTATTTAGTCGTTTACGCAATTTTCGAAGAATTTTAAATAAGAGATCATAATACGACTGGAAACATGTTGATACAGACCATAGATTAATTAAAATAACAGATGTGACGCTAGATGTCGTCTTTTCAAGATTTGGATAAAACTCGTTTACAAATAACTCTGAGACAGAAGCGCAGAAGAGCTCCGACCAGTCGTCGTAGAATTACAAGAAAGATAGATCCTGTTTTAAGCCGACTGCGCGAAACTCCTCAGGGTTATTGTGAACGAGTTTAATCCAAATCTTTAAAAGACGACATCTAGTGTCCTATCTGTTATTGATCTATGATATTTAATCTTGTTTATTGCTAGCTTGACGTAATCTTCGCACATCTTTTTATGTAAACGACTTTTTTCCAAAATGAATGCAACCTAACTCTACAAAAAAAAGTATAAGATGAGATCATGATTAGATAATAATGTAAAAATTGTATTCGGGATAAAGTATAAACAAGAAAGATTTCCTAAGTCCGTCCCGAAGTTGATCTGATATTGAACCCCGTCTCAGGGTTGATTCTTCGCTCAGATGATCTCTGAGTTTAAACTCAGGTTCAGCAAAGGGAGCGGATACTAAATTAGACAGATCTCTGCTCAGTTCCTCAGTTACAATAACAGGTTGTGTTGTAATAGAAAGTGTTGTGTTTTCCCTGGCGCAAGTTTCTGGAGTTGGTTTATCTTCTTTGGTTTTATTTTTGTTCTTTTTAATACTTTTCCAGGTAAACCGCTTGGATTTTTGCTTTGTGGGAGAACAGCTTTCTTTTTCAGGATTTTCATCTTCAATATCTTTCATGAATACACTTATGCTGGCCTGAGAGGAGAAATGAACGGTTCGTTCCAGCTGTAGGGAAGGCAAGGATGCACGGGTTATTTTCAGATTTTTAGATGTAAGATTATCATCATGATCAATAAAAGGTTCTTCAGGTTCAGGTTCATGGCTGGAAAACTGTTCTAGATCTTCAGAAAGAATAACTTCATTATGATCCATCATAACACTAAACACAAATTTATCACATTTTAAGAACTGAACATATTTTATTACGATAGGAACCAATCGGTGATTCAGGATTTGAACCTCTCTCAAATTCATTAGATTCCGTCAAAGACCAAAATATTTCATTACCTTTCATTTTTAAGATACAGATCTTTAGCTATTGAAGTTCCAATTGGAATTCGAGCTTTTCTAGATCCACCTCCAGAAGACCCTAAACAGGAACTTAATTAAAACCGGAGATTTTTATAACCAAAATATATAATTTTAAAAAACAAATAAAAATGTTTCAGGTTTTATAAACTACTTATAAATATTAATTGTTCACCTCCTGAATTCATTGAAGCTACAGATAATGCTGCCGCTTTCTTTAAAGGCATATTAGGATAGATGGGACCCTGAAATATACTTATTTAATCTACAAGTTAGAAGAAGTTTACTAGTGAGCAACAAGGACTGTGTTTACATATGCCCAAATTGTTTTGTTTTTTGAAAAAAATGAATTATAATCATAGATTAAATAAATCCCCGTGTGAGTTTCATTTGACTAGAGAAACCGTGGTTATTTGTAATTGTCGAATTATAAATAAGTGCTTGATAGATCTAATCGTCTGTGGCAATTTAGATAGGTCTAATACGGTAATAGGAGTTCTCCAATGTACAGTATTGCCCATAAAGGATTCAGAGCCGGAATTTACATTGACTTTTCCTTATATTAAGATTCACTAAAACTTTAAACTTGTTGCTTTCTTTGCCCAACTATAAAATAAGCCCTTACAAGACTTTGTTTAAGGCAGATAAATAATTAAACCTCAAAATTGTCATATTTTAGGTGTTTCAGGTCGTTTTTATAGTCTTATCCTTTGTTGCCAGCTCTGTACTTAGAAATCATCTCTGAGTTCAGTGACTAACGATCTCTAACCTCGAGATCTCTGAGTTCAGTGACTAACAATCTCCAACCTGAAGATCTGTGAGTTCAGTGACTAACGATCTCTAACCTGAAGATCTGTGAGTTCAGTGACTGATTGAGATATCCTCTTGTCCTTAAGCCTCCTCAGGTTAGAGATCATTTCTCCTTCAACCTTAGTTTTACTTCTTCTCAAACCCTTCTCCTTCGATTGCCTCTTATCCGACTTGTACTTAAATATCATATAAAAAATTATTTCAAACATTGTCTAGCTTTTTTTCAGCTGTAATAACTCCCTAAAACGTTTTTCTTACATAACCTGAACGTTTGGTTATATGTATACCATGTATCTAAGATAAATATAAGATATAATTTGAACAAAAGGAATTGTTTTTTTGTTACAAACTCTGATTTTATAAATCCTACATTTTTGCAACCCAATGTCGTAGACCTAAAATATTTTAAACTATTCATTCTATTAGATGGAATAATCGAAGTTTGAAATATCAAAGGTTAACAAAATGAGGTCACAAAGGTATATGGATTTAAAAATCTTAGTTTATGGCAAAGACCCAATGTCCTTTCCAATAGATACTTTTCACAAAGTTTTTTGGGAAGCAAACTTAAAACCTTACATATAAAAACAACTTCTATTATTAGACGAAAAAAAATAAGTCCAACATTTTTTTTGAAATATATTGCAGTATAATTGAATTTGAATAAATAAAGCCATCATCTTTTACTTTGATTTTTAACTTTCATCTTTAACTTTCATCTTTAACTTGTATCTTTAACTTTAATATTTAACTTTCATCTTTAACTTTCATCTTTAACTTTCATTTTTTCATCTTTAACTTTCATTTTGAACTTTCATCTTTAACTTTAATATTTAACTTTCATCTTTAACTTTCATCTTTAACTTTCATTTTTAACTTTCATCTTATACTTTCATCTTTAACTTTCATCTTTAACTTTCATTTTGAACTTTCATCTCAAGAAGAATAGGTGGAAATCTATAAAATCTTGATTAAATTTAAAACTGACCATAGATTTCATCATGGCTTCTCTTAGAGCTCCATACCATTTATGCAAAGAATTTCCATCTACAGGACGCATGGAGATATCACCCTTGAAAAATAATTGGAATGGTTATTTTTAAATATACTCAAAGGAACAGACCGGCATATGTAAGGCAGTTGAACTGAGTATGCAGTGTTGTGGACAAATTCTTTAGGATTCATTTGAGACATATAAAACTTTTTAAAGATCTGTAAATCATGAGTTTGAGCGCAAAGTCTACGTTCAAAATCGTACTTTTAGGCGGATACTTTTTCAGAATTGTTTTTTTATTAATTATCAAATAACGACGACAAAAATGTAAACAGTAAACTAATCAGTTGTTTAGGAACAGGTTGAGTAAATAAAAATCATCGAAAATAAGTAGTCTTATTTAATTCTTAGTACTACAATCTCTCTTTAATCACAAAGATTTTCTGCAGATTTTCTTGAATTTTATTAAGAAGACGACATTAGAAGAATTTGAAGAAATCTGCGAACAAATTCATATAAAATAAGAAATTCAATATAAAAATGAAAAAGTAAATAATTAATTCAAACTTCAATTTATTGACTAATTTCTTTTGATGAAATGTTCCTAAACATCTAATTAGTTTACTATAGAATTTTTACTATATTTTTCGTCGTCCTTTTTTACTGATTAAAAAAACAATTCTGAAAACGTATCCACCCAAATTCATGAATTGAAACGTCGACTATGCGCTCATACTCAGTAATTATACACCCTGTAAAAGTTTATATGTCTCAAATGAATCCTTAAAAATTTTTCCACAACACTGCATACTCAGTTCAACTGCCTTACATAGCCGGTCTGTCCCTTTAAAGAGACTGTAAACGTAATTTCAAGGGACCCTCTGTCCAAAGATGGCAATTGCAGATTTAACGAAACACTTTGTCTGATTAAGTATAAATTATATATTAATGTTTATAATTTGGAAAACTAATCATTTCCAATTGTGGCTTATCTACAAAAATGACTTGCTCATTTCTACGACAGAAAATCATTTAGAAATTATCAGAATTAAACACTTTTGAATCTAGAGAAAGGACAATTTCTTACAATTATTGATTAGATAAAGGTTTCAAGAGTACCGTTGTGAATCCGGATTTGCTTTGTCATCTTATATTGCATATCGCTTAAAATTCCTTTGAGAATATGTTTTTATTCCACCTAAACTATTTACTTTTGGAGAACAGAAAAATAAAGATCTGATTGCTTTCCTCAAAATATAATTAACACCAATCATTTAAACTTTTATATTTAAGTGAAATCTAAGATCACACAAATTTCTTACCTTTCCTTTTCTTACTAAATTTATTGTACTGTACAGCTGTAGTTCAACATTGATAACATCGTGTAGCAGTACACTTTCTTCAGGAGACTCACCATTCACTGCTCTAGAGTAATATAATTAATTGTACTGTACAGCTGTAGTTGCACATTAGTACACTTACTTCAGAAGACTCCCCATTCACTGCTCTAGATTAATATAATTAATTGTACTGTACAGCTATAGTTGTTTACCAACACATTTTCGCAAGGATCCTCCCCGTGTACTGTTCTAGGAAAAATACAAGGAAATAATCGTACAACATTTGTATCCCCCCCCCCTCCCCCTCAACTTACTGTAGACTATAACTATCATGATATCACGTTTAAAGAAACTAGCGGCTCATCTTTCCTCATATAAGAATTTTAATAATATTTACTTCTTGTGAAAAAAATCCAAACGATCTTTTGTGAGAATACACAGTACTTTCTGATCTCGTTGCAACCATTTTTTAGATTTCACGATCATAAAACCACTCAACATTTCCTGTATTTTACACCATACATTACAGTTAGTATGGTATGGTTAAGGTATGCTTTGGTTGCATGGTATGGTATGGTATTGTATGGTATGGTATGGTATGGTATGGTATGGTATGGTATGGTATGGTATGGTATGGTATGGTATGGTATGGTATGTCCCTTGTTATCTTCCATTGCTTGCATAAAAGTACGAAAACTTAAAGCTAACTGACACATTAAATAATATAAAATTATGTAATATGGTAATAGGAAGGAATTCTCTTATCAACACAGCACAAACTAAACAAGGGGGAGGGGGAGGGGGGCCACAATTAAATATTTTAAACTTTAATTTTATAGTTATTCGAAATAATTGCATAATTTTCTTGTGGTACTATATGTGTTCAAATTTCTTAATAAAACCTGTAGGATTTTTAAATAATATTCGAATATATTGATGGCAATAACATTTAACGATAGCTTTCTTTTAATTTATGTAAATGTAATTTCAAATAAATCTTCATTAAAAAAAGGCCGATTAATCATCGTTAAAAACTGATGGGACGGAATTTGTCAGAATTTACCATTTTCCTCGAGGAAATAATGACGATTTCTTCCTCATAACTGCTCTGGAAAGGTTTTAAAAAAATCACTTAAATAAGGAATGGAAATTATTTTCTCTTTGCAGACTTTCAATATCAAATACTCGAGGGATAATGCCTGAAACTAATTCTAATATATTTATGCACTTTTGCAAAAATATCCAGACGACTACCCAGCGCTTAAATCATTTGTGCAAATTTTCTTTTACTATTTTAATTTTTAATATTCTTTGGTTTTTAGTTTACAGGATATGGTTTCCATTACAGGGTGTCCATAATTTGTTTAATAGGTAAGTAATCTTAGAATTTCAATTAGAAATTTGCATCACAAAAATAAAAAAAATTTTAATTGTGATGTTTTATCCTAACTCTAATACAGGGTTACGCAAAAAAATCAACTGCAAAGACGACCTGAGAGACCTGAGACTCTCAATGACATTCTTTTGGTTACATTAAATCATCTGCCTTAGATTCAGTCCTTCAATGACTAATTTAATTTTTGGGCAACGTAAGAATCAAGTTCATAGTTTCAGGGAATCAGAAATATAAAGAAACAGAGAGTAAGCATTCCGTACAGTCGTCTCTGAAGTCTCATCCTTTGTGACTATCCCTGTGCTTTAATTAAAAGCTTAGTGAAAAACTTTATGTTTTTATTTCACCTTGTACCGCGACCATATTACTGTACATTTTATGATCTATGGTTTCAATTTCATTGTTTCTATCTATACGTGTAGTATTTTCCTTGTCTGCCTATAGCCGAATTCAAAGAATTTGAGCCGCGTCTCTAATTTGAGACGTGGCTCAAACATGGTTGGTTCCAATTGAAATTGTATTAAGTGTTTCAAGATTTGAGCTGGCGCTTAATTGGAACTGGTTCAGCGACGGGGTTTTTATTATTAAGTTTCGGCCTCTGGTTAGTTTTTCGGTTTGTTTGAATCTAAGGAATACATTTCAAAAGTTTTAACTGAACTTTTAGTTTTTTAAATTAGCCAGTAAAAGAAGAATAGTAGTCAGCAAAGAAATCGAGCCATTAAATTAAAATTGTCTAATCCCTGTGTCTTTGCAATTTGATGGTATAAACCTTTGATATTTCAAATTTAGAATTAATTGATCTAACAGAGAAATAACATTTAAGACACAAAAAAAGAACAAAAAGGAATAAAAAGAATAATTTAACAAGATAAAAAAGCAAAAAAGAAAATTAAATTGATAGAAAGATAAAAAAGAAAAGTAGATAACGAGAGGAGTGAAACCAAAAAAAAGATAATAAGAAAAAAGAGAAGAAAAAATAAAATAAACTGATGGAAAGATAAAAAGACAAAAACTAGAGATAAGAACGAATAGAAAGATAAAATAGCAAAAATAGAGAAGACGGATATAGAAAGATAAAATAGCAAAAATAGAGAAGACGGATATAGAAAGATAAAATAGCAAAAATAGAGAAGACGGACATAGAAAGATAAAATAGTAGAAAGAATTAAGCTTATTCAAATTCAAAAAGAAAATATGCGAACACAAAGAGGGATAACGGGATTGAAAGATAGAAGAAAGGTGAACAGATAGAAATACAGATAGAAATATATAAAAGAAGAGAAGCTAAGTAGAATAATAAGGGTTTGGAAACATGCATGCCTGCGGCCTGTGCAGGGCTGTAACGCATGAGTAACTCCAGTTCAATGTTCAGGGTTTTCTTCTCGAGGGAGGAAGGGGGGAAGGGGAAGGGGTGAGGGAGGTGAAGGGGGTGAGGCAAAAGTATCAAAATATCAAATGCCAAATGATCAAATGTCTAATTATGGAGTACAAACGCAGTACGTTTCAATTAGGTCTACAAGCTTGAAATGTAAACAAATCAGAGAAAAATCATATAACAACGGATCGTAACAACAAAGAGAAAACAAAGAGGAGATGATAAGAGAAAAGGAAAGAGAAGAAAAGAGATAAGGGAACAGAAGAAAAGAGAAGAAAAGTAAAGAAAAGATAAGAAAAAGCGAAGAAAAAAAGAAGAAGAAAGGAGAAGAGAAGAAAATATAAGATACAAGTAGAATTTAGAAGAGAAGAGAACATTTTTTTATTATTTTTTGATCATTTGGCATTTGAGAATCTGATATTTTTGCGGGGGTGAGTAATTAGATAATCAAAAACAAATAGGATTAAGGATTACATAAATTAGATAATGTATACTTATTTGGTATAAGGTATCAATAGAAGAAGCTTATTTTTATTGCATGGTTTTATACTTTTTAACCTTTTAAAATCTTTTTAAACACTTTAAACTAAAAGGTTATTGAGAAAGATGTGAAATCAAATGCAATGAACTCTGTTTCTGTAAACCCTAGTAGCTGTAGAAGCTTGTGGTGATGGAGCAGCAGTTGATTCATCTGTAGAAGCTTCTGGTGATGAAGCAGCAGTTGATTCATCTGTAGAAGCTTCTGGTAATGGAGCAGCAGTTGATCTATCTGTAGAAGCGCCAGCAGAAGTGACATCTGCAGTTAATCCATTGGTAGAAGCAGCTGTGGAAGAAACATTAGTCTATTCATCTGAGAAGCTCCTGATAAAGCAGTATCGGTCAATTTCTGTTATGATAATAATTTTGAAAAAGATTAATTTTTTTAGCACACATTGATTTTTTTTAAGACTGACTTTTCTGTGATGTCTATTGTTCTATTATTATTTGAACTCTATTTCTAACCCTGGACATGTAGATTTTAGAACAATTTTAGAAACATATTTCTAGCTATTATTTTGAAGATACATCTCATATAGAAGTTTGATTCAAGGTTTGTGGTGGGAATATTGCATGGGTTAAATCTATGTGACCCAAAAACAGTTTGCTCCTTCCTTCCTTTACAAAGAGGTGGGGCGGGGAATAGTAAGCAAAAAATACAAAAAATAAGATTGTGTTTGTGTGTGAGGGTCCTGGGAGGTTTACTGGAGGTTAACAGAGGTAGGTAAACTAGTATATATTGTATTCAATATATTCAGTCTGTTATATACTCTCAGTACTTTACAGTGTCTGTGCCTCGGAATATTATATATCCCTCAAATGATTTGTTTTGTCAATATTTCTTTTTAAAATTGTATACTTTTATGTTTTATACGTATCTTCTCAAGGAATTTAGTCTTTGTCACTAATTCTGATTGTCTACTACCTTTATCTTTGCAACCCAATGTCGAAGACTTTAGATATGTACCACTATAATTTCTGTTCCATCAAATTGTGTACGTTTAAATGGTTTATGTCATTAGGTTGCGAAGGCATAGGGATTAGAAAATTTGAGTTTGTGGCAACGACTCGATTTCTTTGTTTTACATATTGCAGTCGCACTTGCACGTTAGTAAACGAGAACATTGTGTGTTTAGTAACGCATCCGTTTATTTGGACATCTAACCTAAATACAAAAATGAATAATATTTTTTAAAGTTTCTTATATTTAAGAATTTACAAGCTAAGGGATATTCATCTTGGAATAAAGATATTTTATTTCCACGAAAGACCTGTTGCTCTAGAGAAAGCAGAACATATTGTCAAGGTTACCCAGAGAGTAAATATCTGTGTTGAGAGTAAAATTTAGGTTTCTGTAGCAACCAGAGAGAACTTGTAGCTTAAACCAGAGAAACCAGAGTTGGATTTAATGAAAAGAAGAAGTTTATCTAGGTATAGGGAGCTGAACTACTTCTTCTTACGCAAATTGATCCGATTGAGCAATTAAGTAATGTTCTGTAAGAAAGTAGTGAAAATTCAATTCAATCTCTGTTTGTTTGTTTTCATATTAATTATTCGATCATAAATCAGGAACCCATTGACTGATTTGCCTCAAATTTTGATTGGAGAACACGGTATAATTCTTTTCCTACATAAAGTTTAGTTTCCAGGTAAAGCTGAGTTACAAAGTTTTTAGTTAAATGTAGATGAATAAATGACGAGATAGTTAAATTATTATCAGAGTAAGTTGATCTTCAATTGGAACTAGAATGGTAGCTGTAACCACCCATTAACTATATATGTATATGTAGTTGCTGATGGGCGATACCTTTCTTACCTTTCTAGGTTTTTGAACGTTTAAGAGGTTCCAGAAAACTCTGAGAAGATTGTTATTGTCCACATATATAAACGCAAAAATTAACTAAAAACAATCGTTTGAAACTATTTTTTTTCTTAAATTTTTTTCTAGGATAAAAGTTTTGCAAATAAATTAAAGCAAACTTTTAGAGAATACAGTTTTCTCTACAACATCAGGTTGCAAAGATATAGGAATTAGAAAATGAGAGTTTGTGGCAAAAACTCAGTTACTTTAAGCAACTTTGTCATTTTTTTTTTGGCTGCTCTTAAGCGTTTAAAAATTTTAAAAATGAACCAATAATTATCTATCTTTGGCTCTTCAATTACTGACTTTGGCATGTTCTTTAAACTTTAAAAATAATCAGTTCTTTCATTTATTCAATTTTTTCGAATTTTACTGTTAGCTAATTTCTGGTGTTTAATTGTTATGATCATAAAAAGAATCCCTGTAAAATATCCAAGTTACTAATGCATCCTGTTGTAAATCTGAAATATTTGGTTCCCTAAGAGGCAGTTTTTATGAGTGTTTTTTTGGTTGGTGGGGAGGGGGGGGAGGTGTATTGGTATAGTTTGTACCTAGCTTTATGGCCAAGTAAAAAAAAATATTGTAAATCAAATTTATTCTGTTATACTTAACAGCTCTGTGAATGTGTTTAAAATGTTTATTTGTTTTTTTTTAAATAAAGATTTCCCAGACGCAATTCCTCCCTACCCCTAATTTTAAGCGGAACTGAAACCCTGCTTTAAGTTTTTGCAAGTTTTCAATTGCAAGCCGTTCAGGGTTCACGTTCGCAAATCTCTAGCAAAGATTTTGCAAAGTTTAGATAAATCAAATTGTTTAAGTAAATTTTAAAGAATTTAAAGAAAGAATGAAACTTTTTTGTCTGTAAAATTAAGATTTCAAAAAATTATCTTTGATTTTAAAATCTTTGGTGGAGAGTATTTCCCAAGAAACACCGGCCGGCAAATCTGCGGTTCACGCCTCTAAATATTTTCAGTATTTGTAAACCTTGCCTGGCAAGCACTACAGGCAGTAGAGGCAGTGGGCAGTCCATATACTGCTTAGTTTAACTAAAGTATATAGTTTATCCAATACATTATTTGCATTTAAACTATTTTTATTTCTTTTTTCAAGATTTATTTCGTTAAAGTTAATTTTTTGCCTATTTGTTTATAAATCATTTTGAAGGGTGTGTCTTCTTTTTAAATTATTCAAAAATGTGAACTTTTTAAGGTTTAGAAATCTAAGGAACTTTATGACCAAATATTGTTGTATTCCAGGGGGGAAGTAGAATTACCGTAAAAGATAGATTTTGTATTTAGAATATTATTACATGAACAAGTTCTACCCTGGTTTGCTAAAGAAGTTTAAAGCNCAACTTGGCCAACTTGTAGATTGGTAAATTTATCGCAGGACACAATGATAATAATGTTACATTGTGTTTAAACTGATAAGGAAACATTGCATATTGGTTTTACAATACTACAGGAGGATTAGTCATAATATGAAAATAAAAAAAAACCTATTATAAAGGGAGTGTTCACAAAAAATGAAAGATATAGGTTGATATCGAATCGAATTCGATATCGATCTCCACTAAGGGAAAAATAAAGATTCACGGAGTCCTACGTTCTTCGGTATGAGTAGTTTTTAATTCTTTTCTCCTTATATGCGCGCAACATATAAACGAAACATCAGTAGAGATCGATATCGAATTCAATTTGATATCAACGTAACTACACCCCCTTTCATTGTTCGCGAACACTCCCTGTAATCACTGACTAACCTTTCTAAAATCTAGAAAATGCTTGTTGCAAATAAGGTTTACCATTATTCCAAATCCCAAAAGTGTCTTTTTAAAGTTTATTAAGTAAAAAATGTTTTTAAAAATGGATTTTAGATCTTAAATAATCTTATTGGGCGTTAGATATTATATAATATATATAAGAATTATTATCATTTGTTTTGATAATATCACTAAAACTTAACAATAATAAGTTATATTAAAAAATGATTTTTTATAAAGGAATTGGGTATTTGCTACAACTTTTCTAAATCTTATATCTTTGCAACATGGTTGAGTAAGTCTTTGGGTTTTAAAACTTAGATGTGTTAATCTAACAGAACTCATAGTTTGAAATATCAAAGGTCTACGATATTGGGTTTCCAAGATTAGGGATAGTAAAGACAATTCCTTTCCAATTTTATGTTTAAAAAATCAATAATTAAAAGCTGAACTCTCCTCTCAGTTCAGACATTATATATTAATGAAAGAAAGGAGCAAGTATGGAGGAAGATGGAGAGATGAGAGGGTTTCATGATAGAATAAATTTAATTTTAAAGTTTTAAATCCAAAAGCTTCAGTTTTCTCCTCTCCGAGCAACACAACGTAGTGGAATCTAATTTTTTTATTTCTTATTTTAAAGTAAATAATTTTCAACACATCTGTAGTTTCAGAGGTGGAATAAAATTTCTTAAATGAATATATTTTTATCCTTTTCTTGACTGTTTTTTTAAGCGTGAGAGGGCTGCCAGGAAGGTAAAGATTTTACAAATATAGTCGGCCATGTTTAAAAATAAACGGCCATGTTTAAAAATAAACGGCCATGTTTGAAAATAGTCGGCCTAATTAAAAATAGTTGTAAGCGTTTGAAAAAAGTCGGTCATGTTCGAAAATAGTTGGCCACGTTTGAAAATAGTCAGCCACGTTTGAAAATAGTTGACCACGTTTGAATATAGTCAGCCATGTTTGAAAAAACCGTCAGCCATGTTGAAAAAAACCGTCAGCCATGTTGAAAAAACCGTCAGCCATGTTGAAAAAACCGTCAGCCATGTTGAAAAAACCGTCAGCCATGTTGAAAAAACCGTCAGCCATGTTGAAAATTAAAACTATTATTATCATTATCTGTCATGTCATCATTGGAAAGTTCTGTTTATAGAATTGAGAATTTCGAAATGGAATCAGCAGTAGTTTAACGTTATATTTCTATGAAGTTTTAAAAGTTTTCAACAACTTGGCCAACTTGTAGATTGGTAAATTTATCGCAGGACAACAAAAAAAATAGTTCATTTTAAAATCCTTTTAAAAATTGTGTTTCAACTATATATATGATATATATTGAAAAAGAAAATTCGCAATGATTAAAGCAAATGGAATATACTTAATTAATTAATTATATTATTAGGCTTTAAACTTTATAGTTTCCTTTCTGTATGAAATAGTCTCTTAGTTGGAAAACAGTACATTTTGCAAGTGTAATTCCCACGCTCGAGTTAACGCTGAACTGCATTTTAAACTTCTTCAAGGATGCGCAGAATCTGTTAAAATGTGTGTTTTACTGCGCATAGGGCGTGTAGTGGACAGTGCTCAATGCGCGTAGCATTTCCGGTTTATGATTATAACCAGCCACAGGTGAATCAGCCGAATTTTTATTTCATTTTTTCTAGGAGCTGTGGAGCAGCGTGGATGTGAACGGAAACGGATATGTCTCCCTAGCTGAGACTCAAAGGGTAAAATATTAATAAGCATTACTTTTTGCAAAAAGTGTATCAACAATTTTAATTCAAGCAACATGATTTCATGAATGTTATTTTATTAAAGTTTTATTATGATAACATTACAAGGGCCAATTTATACTTAATGAATATGTGTTTGGTCGATTTTATAAAACAGTCATTCTTTTTAAATGGGAGATCTTTTTCAACAACATCAATATTAGATAAATCTTTGTCATTAGATGGTAATTTGATATGATCTTTATATGCCAACGAGGTTATAGTATATAGAGTGATAATGTACGCTAATCCTTTACTAATTGTACCGGCCATGTTCTTCACTTCCAAAGGTTAATCTGTATATTACAGTACTCGGGGTTGATTTCTGAAAATATTTAAATAGATAAATTGGGGTCAATGTAACTATTACAATCCACTACGCCTTTATCGTGTGCAGGAATACATATTCACAGGAAGACGTACTATTACAGTCTTTTACAGAGCAATAATTCATCGTTAATAAACGGTTCTGAGAAAACAGAGTAAAATTCAAGATACAAAACCCCCAGATACACTTGTAATCCGAAAGCGTACTGCATATTTGATGTTTGTACTGTATGACTAGGTCATAATATCTTAATAATGTTTTTCAGTAAACTATCCCAAGTGTACATTCAGACTAATACATACGTACAGGTAGTTAAGATCCAGCCCCCCTGATATATACAGAAGAATTAAAAATTAATTGAATTTAGATCCAACCCAAGTTCAGGTACAGTTTAATCAACAAATGGCGCAACTTTGAAGAGAGGAGGTGGGGAAGGGGGGTGCAATTTACTTATTTTTTACTTCATTACATTTCAGAAAACCATGTTGCGCCTAAAAATTCTATTAATTTAGGGATTCCGTGACATATTTGTAATTATAAAGATAGTCATCTTTATCCTCAGCTTTATATTCTCGCCCTCTATATAGAAACAATTTGAATTTTGCCCATAAATTATATCAATTTAGGGAATCCGTGACGTGTTGGCTATCCCTGAAGTGTTCGACTGTATCCCAGCGATCAACGCAGCTTTCCATCACTCCAGGAAGATCTGCAAGGTGATCAAATCCACCAAGTATTTTTCTTTGAAGAAACTATCTTTCAACTTGACCTAAATAATCTAAAGGGATTGTCGTTAAAATTACAAGTGGCTTTTATCTCACAAAAAGTGGGGCGCATGCCCGATTCAAAACGATATGCTTTAACCCTTTATCGGATCAGAATTGTGCGAAGATATCGTCGTGTTTCTAGCTTGAAAAGTATTTAATTCTGAAAATGTCCTCCATCAGTTCTGAAGCAGAAATATGTAAGCCACCAGTACTTGGAAGACAATGTTGAAAATAATAATTTTTTTAGCTAAATAAACTAGAATATCTCATTCATTCAAGCTGTGTACATCTTCTTAATAAATAAAGATTTACTGTTACGACGTTAACTGTTCCTTAAAGGGATTATCCACGTAATTTCAAGCAGCTGGCTGGTTCCAGTTTAAGAGTTAAACATGATTCTCAACTGTAGTATCCTTATACTTCAAGTATCAAAGAAAAAAAGATATAAAACCTTTGAAACAAAAATATCAAAATTTTCCGCAAATTGTAATTAGATGATAACAAATTGTGATAAAAAGGTTGGATAGATTATGAAAATCTTATATCTTATAAAGGGTTTTTGATCTATAGTTCTCTATAAACGTTTACCTAATAAATGAAAAAAAGATGATTTCTTTTTAATGTTTCATGATTACTGGATTATATTCAAATAGAAAATTACGTGACTTGTACAGTTTGGATTAGATTAAAACAAAGAAAACTTAATTTTTCTGAATTATTATAGATTAATAATTGTTGTCTGTTGTGCCCCTTAAAGAGATTCAAAAATTAAAAAATTACGTGTTTTGTTTCCCCTAAAATTTTATATTCATCTAATCATGCTCAACGACTTTTTCCGATCTTTAACAATTATCTAAAAAATTCATATTTTGTGCTGTTATGCATTTTGCCTATTTTTGTATTGCATAAAAAAGCATATTTTGTGTAGTTTTTATTATTTTCATAAAAAGCTAGGCCAACAGCAAAAAAACTTTTGGAAGATTGAACCTTCGATCCTTTGAAGAAGACGACAATTAATAAAAAATCATAATCCTAATTTTTGTAAAACATATCTTTGAATTATAGCAATAATTTCTCTTTTCCTTATTTTCCCAAAAAAAGTCGAAAAAATTAAAAATTAATTTAACATTTTTTACTAGTACGATCCAAAATTCAGACAAATGTAATTCTCTTCTGATTTTTTTAAAGATTTTATTTTTAACTTCTAAAAGGTTTTTCTTTCAGAAACCCAACCCCCATGGTGATGATTATCTTCAGGCCTCAGAGTTCCGTGTTTTCCTTTATTTACTCCGGCAGTTCTTCGAGTACTACCAGGCATTCGACAGGTTGGCGTAGTTCACTACAATATACAATGTCCGATTTACAACGATACCCTTAAAATTCTAATCTGATCTAAAATGTTGGAGAAACCATCGTTTTTCTCTCTTGAAAAGGGTTTATTTCTGTAAGTTTCTCAACTGTTTCTTATAAACAAGGAATGCGCAAGTCACTTTCGCAGAGAACCTGCAAATGAAAATCAACATTTTAAAGAAACAAAAACATTGAAATCTAATTCATACATGATAAGAAAAAGCTTTTAAGGGTACCGTTGTAAATTGGGTTTTGGCATCTAAGCATGGAGGATCATTTGAAATTACGCTTACAGTCACTTTAAAATAATTTTTAACATTTTTTAAAGAAAAAAGGTGAAACTACCCAGATTTGTGGAAATATTAATAGAACGAGGAAACTTTTTATATTTTAACTTTATGCTTGAACTTTTTGACCCAAAATTATCTGTTTACACATAAAGTCATGATTTGCGGTCAATCCTATACCTGTAACAACATCAATTACACTTGATCATTGCTTTTATGTCGTCTTCCTATTCCAGAGTTCTAACTGTATCTATATCTATACACCCTGATATTGCAGAAATTTATATTTCAAACTATTAACTATGTTTGATTAAATTATTTAAAGCTTTAAATATTGAAGATTTGCACCATAAGGTTCCAAAGATATAGGGATTATAAAGTTTGCGGCTCTGGCAAAAACTCGGTGCGGGCTTCTCAAACCGGAACTTAAGAGATTATGTCTACCATGGTTAAAATTGTCTGTCGTCTTCATTCGTTTAACCATGGTTAACATGTCTTAAGTTCCGGTCTCAGAAGAATATGTTGAAACTAATTAAATAAAGTTGTTACCTAGGCTGGATACTGGAGATGATAGGAGAGTGTCCAAGGAGGAGTTCACCTCTCCCGCCATGACTGCTGCACTAGAAAAGGTAAATTTGAATGTCGTCTTAGAAAAACTTTATTTCTAAGATTTTTTTTTATTCAAATTTATGATACTTGTTTTTAGTGGGTTGGGCCAATTTCAGACCTTGAAGCTGAGTTCGAGACAATCGACAAAAACGGGGGCGGTCAGATCCTGTTTGGAGAATTCGTCGATTGGGCGCTCTCAAAGAACCTTGATATCGAAGACGACGAAGATTGAACCTGAAATGTAAAAGACGACATTTGATCCCATCCCATGTGGTTTTTTCTTTCGATTTTTGTTAAAATTTCCGTGAAATTTTTTATTGATTTTTTTAAATTTTCAGTTTTATTTACAATAAATATTTAAGAACTTTTTCTAAATTTGTCAATTTTAATAGATACGAAGATATTAAAGACAACTGAACCCTGATCTCTGTCCTTATTGCAAAGACAACGGATTCTCATATATACAGGGTGTCTCAATAAACATGGGAATTCAGTGACGAATTCGATATCGTCTTTTTGTTTAATTCTTTGATTTAGTATAGTGATACCTACTGAGAAAGCTGTAATCTGTAAGAGTTTCGTCTGCTATGTTCACATTTTGTTTGTTTATGTTCTGACTGCATACGGTTGTAGTTAGTAAAACAAGAAAATTGCAGTATACAAACAAAGTAAACTTGTCCGTCAATTCACTATTCATCTTGCGGAGACATTATAGACACATCTTTACAGTCTTTTACCCTTTTCATGAAATAAACTCTAGCAGTAGAGATGTCAACGATAGTGTAACGTAACGTAAAATGTACGTTTTTGTACGTTACGTTACAATAATTTGTAACGTTTGGATATATTCTAGATAACGTTAACGTTAAACGTTAACGTTAGAGGAACATACCCCCAACATTAGCGTTTTTTTGGTAATGTAACGTTATTTTTCTAATATATACAACTTTTTTGACCATAACGTAATGAAATGTTTTGTTTCCAAGGGGAGCTTGAAAGTCTAACGTTTGAAAAATTAATTGTGATTTGATTGAATATCGTAACGAAAGGATTTCTATTTCAAAGTTCAACTTTTAAAAAGTGTAACGTTGTATAACTGAAAAATGCATTACTGTTTATGAAAACGATTTGAAACGTTTTCCCTAATAGTATAATGAAAAATTCAACGTTGCAGAAATGGGTTATTATTTTAATAATCAGGAAACGAAAGTTTATCTAACAGAGTAAAATTTCAATATTGTAACGTATAACATTTAAAAAAAATGTAATTCTGTAAATCAAAATTTTTCATAACTTTTCTCTGAGTACTAAATTGATTAGTCTAACGTTAGATATATGTCTAATGAAAATGTTGTTCATAAAACGTTAGACTATGAGGGCTGAGTTTTAATTTCAAAAGTGTAACAATGAATCTGTCAATCAAAACATTTCAAAACGTCTCTAATATATCAATGTAAGAGATTTAACTGATGATTATAAGAGCAAAGACTAATGGTTTTTCATTTCAAGTTTAAAGAAAATGGGTTTATGCCAAAAACTCTCATTTTCATTCAATATATCTTTGCAACCCGATGTCGTAGACCATTAATAATGAAGTAAACAAGGTTTAAACCATCGGGTTGGAAAGATATAGGGATTAGTAAATTTGAAAAAAAACTTAGTTCCTTTCTAAAGTGTAAACGAGTTTTTTTGTAACATGCTATTAGTGAAAATTCAAATCTTATAAATGTTTCTTGGACATTAAAGGTTTTTGATTCTGCCATTGTTTGATGAAACCCACTAAAACTCTGGAAAAGGAAGACGATATTAAGAAATTTTACATATGCATTTTCTGTTATAAAGCAAATGATTTACTAATTGCAAAAAAATCAACTTATTAAGTGGAACGGGTCTGTGAACAAACACAATTGCTGTTCATGTTTATTTGACTACTAAAAATCATAACTTCAGTTGGCATGGTTCATGTTTTAGGTTGAAAAATTTAGAAATGTAGATACTTACTAAAATGCAACAATATTTTATCAAATGGAAAATGCGTGTTATGTTTTATTCATAGATTTTTATGAAACTTTAAAATAGAAAAAAACTGAGTTTTTAATCGATTTTTTTTAAAAGAAAAAAATGTTGAATAATTTTATTTCGCGTTGTTTGTGTTAAAAAATTTAGCACTTGTCTTACTTTATTTGATATTTTTTAACCCCAAACATGAACTCTGAAAACATTTTCATAGTGGTTTGTAAACTAAAGCTAATGCAGCTTTTTTTCTCACTTTGTAAGTAACATAAAAAACACAGAAAAAAAACTAAAAATTCGCCACAAATTATAATTTTCTAATCTCTATATCTTTGCAAGCTGGTGTTGTAGACTTTTGATATTTCAAGCTATGAATTCTGTTAGATAAGAATGTCTAAAGGAATTGAGTTGTTCACAAACTTATATTTCTAATCCCTATATCTTTGCTACCCAATGTTGTAGACCTTAGATATTTTAAACTATGAATTCTGTAAGATAGAAGAAAAGGGTCAGTCTGCATTGCGTAAAAAAATATTGCAATCAAAACAATTTCAAAATCATAGGGTTCATAGGGTTGCGAATTGACAATGGAAAAATTTCAACAAGGCCTAAAAAAAAATTTCAAAAAATAAATATGATACATCATTTTCTTGGAAATTTCATGCTGAATTCAGATTCGAAAACCATTTTTAAATATATTAAAATCTAAAGAAGTTATGGCCAAATAACGGTACTAAATTCCGGTTTTTAAACTTTTTAATGTTTTTGATGAGTTTTTTAGCTCTGAATCACTCAACTTTTAATTTTTTTAAACGCTTTTCAGATTTGAATTTAGCATTGAATTTCAAAGAAAATGATGTATAACATGGCCTTACGATGAAAACGCAGCGACTTCCGGTGGGCGGTTGGCTTTATTCCAATATTGATCACCCCTACTGGACATGCCACTCCATAAATGGAAGGTCACTTGAAATTACTTCTCAATTCCCTTAAAGACACACTTTGAGTTAAAAGTCTAATGCTAAAAACTTTCGTTTACAAATTTTAGAAATCGTTAAAAATAATAATATTTTAACATCTTTATATTGCATAATACATTTTCATCTATAACACATTCTCTAAAAAGGTTAACAACAATACAACAGCAACATACAGGGTGAGTAACAAATGTAATTATCACGGAAAAAATCTTGCAATGCTTTCATTTAGAAACAATATCATTTTTATAAAGTGTAAGGTTAGAAACATTAAGGCTTGAACATTTTAATACAACGCAACGTATAGAACATTTTTTCAAATCTTTCTTAAAACGAAACGAATAAACAGTTTTGATTGTCAGTTGTAAAAAAGTGTAACAAAAATTTTTCACAATAACGTTTCGATAAATCGTAACGTAAGAAAATGTGTATTTTAGTAAAATTTCTAAACGTAATTAAAAAAATTTATATTGGAAAAGTTAAGATAAAACGTAACGTTAACAAAAAATTTTTTGTACTGAAATGCATTGTAACGTACAGAACTATGACTCAATGACGTTTTATTAAAGCAAAACATTTGTCATCTTTAAGATCTTAAACAAAGTGAAAGTGTAACGTTAGGTCTCTGAAAATATTTACCTTGCATTAAAGTGGAACGTTAAAAAATTGTGGTTATATTACAAAAGCTTTAACGCAACGTTGGGAAAGTTTTTTAAAACGGGAAATGCAAAAGCGTAACGAAGCTTACTGTTTTTTCACTAACATTTACAAAAGCTTACTGTTGTATACGATATTCAAGTTCAGAAAATTCATTACGTAACGTTACTCTATGCCATAAAATTTCATAATGTGCAATGTAACGTTTCAAACGTTAATACTTTTGATGAACACTATCGTAACGAAAGCTAAAATCTAGAAAAATCAAAACGTTGACATCTCTATCTAGCAGACATAATAATATTATGGCTTTTGAAATTAGGTATTACAATGCTAATTATTAACAAAGACGATATCCAATTCGTCACTGAATTCCCATGTTTTTTGGGACACCCTGTATTATTTTGTATTAGTAAAAATGTAATTTCATCTTAAAACTTAACTATGATCTGGCTATAATCACAATTAAAAATTCCTTAAACAAAGTTTAGCAAATTGATTTTATACCTAAAAGAGGGACATGCTGATAAGTTTGTATTTTATTTAATTTTCTCAATTTGTTTCTATTTTCAGATAATATGACAATAGAATGGCCAAGATTATGAAAAAAGAATTTGATGTCAAGGAATCTGAGATAACCTCTACTGTAGAGGAACCATGCTTTGTTGATATACCTGAAGATGAAATAAAGCTAGAAAATACAGATAAAAGGTAATCTTGACAAATTGTTCTAAAAGTGACCCACCATGCTGAGAGAGGAATGTCTGATTTACAATTTATTGATTTTATATTTTAAATATTTTATTTTATTGATTTTTTATTTAAAATATTTTATTCTTAATATATTTGTAGGTTTCCTACCACCAAACTTGACGTGTATAAATAGATAATGGTTATCTTTAACTATTAAGAAGAAAACCTGGAGTACGAATTGGATCCTCTGCATTCAGAACCAAAGAGAATTAGGAAGAGGCAAGACAAATATCAATGATCTCAATGCGAATATCGTGTAAAAAAATCGTAGTCTGCAGAGAGATGTTAAAATTAAACATGAAGGGGTAAGATATCTTGCATAATTGTGAATATGCTGCATCTACAGCAAGTGATCTTAATTGATTCATGGTGAAAATAAACACATCAGAGTGAGATGTCCTTGTTCTCAATGTGAGTATGAAGCAACTACTGTCTCTAAAGAGACATGTTAAAAATAAACACAAAGGAGTAAGATATCCTTGTAAATTTGTTGCAAATAGTGAAGATAAGTTGAAGTCATGTGTCAAAGTAAACATAAAGTAGTTCTCAATGTAAAAATCCCACAACTACAGCAACTTTTTTATTTTTAAAAGCAGTGATATATCTTTTTTCAGAAATTTTCATTCAAATCTTGACCTAACTTAGTCCTGACAGAAAAATTAAAGGGGGACCCGGGACACCCCCCCCCCCTCCTCATGTGTTTATTAATATATCTCATTAATAATGATTCATAGGACGTTTTAGATTTTCTGAACCCGAAAAAAAAGAGGAAAAAGATCAACAAACTAAGAATTTAAAACTTTTTCTGAAAGCCTGAAACGGACACAAAAAATGAAGAAACGGACCCAAGAATAGAGGAAACCAAACAACAAATAGAGAATTTAAAACTTTAACTGAAAACCGGAAACAGACCCAAAAAATGAGGAAACGGACTCAATTTCAATATCTTGTTTTCTTCTGAGTAGTAAGGATAACATAATTTAATAGATTTGATATATGCATTTTGTTATCATTATTAATAAACTGAAATAATAAACTATCAATATTTGAGCAAAACTTATGGAGCACCACAAAAAATGTGATCAAATCAAAACTTATCATAAACATATCAGACTAAACACATTGAAATGAAATTGATTTTTACTTTTGAATAAAAGTTAAACATTTTATAGGTTGTATGAGTTGAGAAAATTGTAATGTGTGAATAAAAATCTGGGACTTTCAATAAAAATTTCACAAATCAGTGTACTGATCCCCATAAATTGGTATCAATAGGTTCTATCTTAATCGGTTTGTTTGGACGGTTCTTGGGGGTCCAAACCCAATAGAAAAGATCCTTTTGTAAAAACCACTATATAGATATGCGGATTATTGATTTCTGAATTAATGAATGTGCAGCTAAGCACTAATTTCTTTTTTATGACTAATACAAGAGGTGGATATATTCTTAGTAAATCATGCTTTATAGCATTTAAGATTGAATTTGGTAAAATTTATTTCTATCAACTTGTAATTTATGTTGTCTGGAAACTTTAGTACTCCAATGTCTAATTGAGACTAATTATATATAAGGAGATGAATTCTTATTTTTTTTTCTAATTGTTTCTGATCCCAAGAGAACCAAGTGGGGTAATTAATTATTCCCCCTCCTTGAGAGATAGCAAGTAGATGTTCTATTGATCATTGCATTATTAATGTGAACTAATTAACCTGGGGAAATCTTCACACGAAAGGATTTTCACAACGTGACGAAATTACAATTTTTATTGCATAACGTTGTGATATTTATTAATTTTCCCAATGTGACGAAATTCCCTCGGGTATATAAGGGGACCGAAATTTGGTTTCTTTAGTCTGGTAATTAATGTGGTAGCAGAATCATCTCCTCTGGTCTTCATATCATGGGTAAGCTCAATCATTTAAATTAGGTCACCTTATAATCTGTCATAATTTTGTAATGTAATATTAATTTCATAAGTACTATATTTTTGAACCACAGTGTGATTTTGGACTTGTATAAATAAAATTAATTGGACTAATATTTTAACTTAGAAAATAAATCCGTAATTATACTTATATCTTATTTAAGACTTAGATAACCTTAAGGTGAAAACTTAGAAATAAATGTCTCAGTAAAAAATTATAAATGTTAACTTGAAAACAAGGGAAATATATAAGTGTTTGGGACTTGGGAAATTTTAGTAAAATCATAAATTAAAATTCTTTTGATAACTGACAATTATAATCTCATTTCGAAAGAAATCAAGTCTCCTTGATTTGTTTACTTATAATTTAGAATTAAAGGTCCGCTCCATATCATAAACACATAAGTGTCTTTAATTATCTTAACAGTTCAACAGGTCTCAATTAGAACGTTAAAATCTCAAAGTTAATCAACTTATTTATCAATTCGTGATTTTCATTCCAGAATTATAAGTCTTTTTAATAAAATTATTATTCACTAAACCAAGGTCTTAAATCAGTAATTAAAAATCAACGAATAAAGTCCCCCGTGGCAACTTCCATTTTAGGAGACGTTTGTAATGATGCAATTTAGATAAAAAAATTTTATTCAGGTTTAACTAAAGATTTCAATCCTTTCTTCTCTGAGATCCGTCCTAAACAGAAAAGAATTATTAAAAGGGAATAGTCATTTAGTAATCATTGATAGTTGAGAAAAGTAGTCTCAACATAAGTAGCAATTTAAGTTGATAAAAGTAGTCTCAACATAAGTAGCAATTTAAGTTGAGAAAAGTAGTCTCAACATAAGTAGCAATTCAAGCAGCTAGAAGAAAGTATACTTGTTATAATCTCCAAGATTATAAATTCTAACGAACAGTTTCTACCTTCACAAGCCCTATATTTTTATCATCATTGTGCATTATGCATACTCTGGAACATTCTGAATTTATACATTGAGTTCATCTCTACAACTTCTATCTTCTCAAGCCCTATATTTTTGTAATCATTGTGCAATATGCATATTCTAGAACGTTCTGTATTTAGTTTATTTTCACAACGTTTAAGCTTCTCAAGCCCTATATTTTTATCACCATTGTGAAATATGCATGTTCTAGAACATTCTCTCCCCTACAAGCCATGAAATATGTCCTAGTTTTTTGTCATCATTATGCAATACCCGGCCGTATAAAAAGGCCACCTTTTCGTAGTAGATTCAGTCTGGGGTTCACA